>NC_133621.1:99556671-99856671 GCF_048593235.1 Sminthopsis crassicaudata | reverse complement strand
ATAATAATTAAGTTCTTATCTTCTGACAATATTCCCCCTCTCTCTCATCAGAGAACACTCTATCCACAAGAGGGCAGCAGCAAAGGTAACTTATTTTCCCACATGTGACACCTTCCCTGATAAAACTTTAAATTTCATGAAATTATTTTTAAGCCATTTAAGATGGTTGACAATATGCAAAAAGAAGTTAACAGCCCCTTCCTCCCAAAACACAAAAAATAGACAACTGCCTTTCTCAGCGCAGTAGTCTGGAATGGCAAAAGGGGAAATCTTTTGGAAAAGCATCTTACTTCAATTTTGTACTAATCTAGTATGGATGTGACTGTGATCAAGATGGATTAGAAGAGAGAAGCCAGAAGGTATTTGAATTCACGGAAAACTGAGACCCCAGAATGAAAGCCTAGATCCAGATAGAAGGGAGGTTTAAAGTCACAGAAAGAAAAAACAATTCTGACAAACTGAAGAGCTAAGATGAAGAAAGCAATTTTATACTCTTTGAAAAAAAAAAAAAAGAAGCCAGTTCTTTTCTCTGTATGTAGGTCTGTTGTCTAGCTTGTAAGTAGTTTGTGTACATATTTTGTCCTTGCTACCTGTAGTAAAGTAGCTACTACTACAGAAGTGAGAATGTGCTACTATTATGAAAAATCAGTATAAGAACTTTAAAATATTTGCTATAACCAAATTTTAATACAATTGAAGAGAGTGTGGTAGGCATAAAAGCAGAGAGTTAATAGCTAACTATCTGCTCTGACAATACACACACACACACACACACACACACACACACACACACGCCCTTTCCTTTTGTGGGAGCCAATGAAGACAATAGTTCTATAAACAGAGATAGTATAAGCAAGCAAGGGAGTAGCAGAATTGTCCTTACATAGCACCAGGCCAAAACTCAGAGTTGTAAAGGCAGGAATTCAATCCATTCTGCTGGATTTCACCCCATTATGACCAATAGACTCTTTTTCTGGGTCTCCATTTTTCTCTTTGGAGCAGGTGAGTGCTGGGGATAGGAGGTTCAGAGCTTTTCCCTTCCCTGGATGATGAAATAAAGGTCTCCCAGTTTCTGTGTCCAAATTTCTCCCTTTTCCCCCCTCTCACAGCTCCCACTAAAACAGGAGTCATTCAGACACCGAGATTCTTGGTCACAAGGGTCAAGCAGGAGGTGACACTGAGATGTGAGCAAAATATGGGGCATCCTACCATGAACTGGTACCAACAGGAACCACAGAAAGGATTCAGGACAATGTTTTCTTATACTTATAAAGAGTTGAATTTAAATGAGACTGTTCCTCCAAGATTCAAACCTGCATCATCAGGGAATGGTCACTTGACCCTCAAAATCCACCCTGTGAAAGCAGAAGACTCAGCCATCTACTTCTGTAGCAGCAGCAGAGACACAGCCTTGCAGAGTCATCTCCAAGCTATGCAGGAACCTCTTGTCCCCGGCACAGGTAGAAAGGAGGGAGAAAAGTCACCACATCAGAGACCTGGCTCACAATGGGAAGTTCTGGAGGGAGGAGAAACTCTCCTAACCATTTCATAAGATAGTTTTAAAAGGAGCTCTTATTTCTGATATTGGTCTAATACACAGTTCTCTGTTTAATTGGAAAATGCCAATCTGCATTGGTAGGAGATTCTCACTAGAAGCATCCTACTCTGCTGAAATCAGGTAAATTGTTTAAAACAAAAACATTTCATTCCTTCATATTACATTACTTGTTGGGCTTCTTTTCTTTTTAAACGGTGTTGTAATGGAGAGAAAGGACGTCTTTTTGGAGATGTTAGGGCATAATTTTCTATCTCTTGTCAGTTTATTATCTGCCAATTGAATACTCCCATTTTGTGATATCATGGGTGGAACACCAACTAAATATGAGTGAGACTTCCTAACCTCCATGTAAAATACCCTGTTGACTTTAGTATTTCTGTGCTTCCTTGGTGCTTGTAGAGGTAAAGAGTGTCCTGGTGAAATGATGGGCAAGGTCCAAGGAGTAACTTCTCTCAGGAGAATGATGAGCCTCCTTTTTTCCTCCAAAGACCTGGAAACTATCCAACAAAAAGCTTTGATAGTATCCTTGGGTATATTTCTTTCCTCTCACTTCCCATTACCTTTTGGTGTGCACAACACTGTCCTTGGAGAATAGTTGTTGCCTTAGTGCCCTTCTGTTGTACCCATCTTGATCCCAAGCTTGTATTGCTCCACTTAAGGTACCTAGATATCCCTTGTGAATTAAATGGGACAAATAACGGGCATCTTGGTTTGCATCACTTTTATAACAGATGTTTATGTGAAAACCAATTAAGGCTCAACAAAGAATTGCCTTAGATATGAGGTGTACAAATCTCTGGGGGTGTTTGGGATGTTTAGGGAGGACCAGCATCTCGGGTGAACATCCACACTCTGGCAACACTCTCTCAGCAGGTGGGCTAAATCAGGCTGTGTGTTACCAACAGGTGTCAAACTCCACCAGTGAGTTAGGGGGACGTGTGCTACAAACATGTGAAAACTTCTCCAGACAAAATGGCCAAATGAGAACAGTTTGTTCCAATACACATGAAGGTGGCTGAAGTAGGCTCTGAGCTCTTAGAGGTTATTGGTAATGTGCGGGCTAGCTTTCTTGAGGATCTCTCATCAATCTCACTGAGTAAGCACCCTGTTGTAAGTATCCTTGTTTCAAGTATACTTTTCCAGAGTTAAGGTCCTCTACTGTTATTCACTGAATCCTGGTTCATTGGTAATCATTATGCAAATGTACAAGTCATTCTGACTTCTCTCTTGCCATTGGACCTTTATGACTCTGTGGAGGGATGGTGAGGCTGATGCCTTTGTACAACTCTGTCTCATTTAAAACCTATTTATAAGCAAGTAGAAACAATATGCATGATGTCATTGTTCCTCTTCAAAAATTAATGAATAGCAGTACATCTCTATGTCATTATTTTTATAAGTTTCTTGAAGAGGAGTAAAATTTTCTTTGTAAAAGACCCAAAATACAAACTCTAAACCATATAAACATGCCACGGAAATATTCAGAGAAAATATGATACCAATTACTAAGAATCCCCAAATGCTAAAATATATATATATATATATATATATATATATATATATATATATATGTATATCTCCTATGTGAAATTCATAATAATTCACAAAAAATCAGGTTATTTGTCAGTAAAACAAAATTGGTTTTAAAAATGTGCTTTTCTCATTATGATAGGTAATTTGATGTATAAGCCTATGAGTTGATTGAGCAAGTTGTTAAACTAGGTCAGGTGATTCCAAGGTTCACAGCATGGAGATTCTAATTAAAATGGGGCAGATTTCCAGATTTTTACTTAATCTGGAAGTCATAAGAAAATGATTCCAACTGTACTTTTCTTCATCCACAACATTGCTGGTGTGTATGAAGAGAGCCAAATACACAAGAATACTTTAAAATAAAGAAGGAAATAGTTAGGAATGGGTATGCTTTAATCTATTCCTCTTTTTAATGGGAAAACAAACTTGAAACAAAAATCCCATAATGATAATGGTAATTTCAGCTTATTTTTTTGGAACAGGTATTCTGAACTTCAGGTTCCTAAACTTGAAAAAAAATTATTTTAAAATCTATTTTATACCCATGAATATATTTTAATACCTACCCAATATTATTGCTTATCTTTGTAATGCTAGCCATTTTATTTTATTCATACATATTCGTTGTGAGAAAGAATGCAGTTATTGTTGAGTCATTTTTAATTGAGTTCAATTTCTTGTGAGCTCTTCTGGGGATTTTCTTGATAAAAATACTAGCGTGATTGACCATTACTTCTCCAGTTCATTGTACACATAATTTTACACTCAGGCAAACAGAATTAAGGGGCTTGTCTAGATTCACATGGTTAATAAATGTCTGAGGCCAGATTTGAACTTATGAAGATGAATCTTCCCAATTTTAAGCACAGTGCTCTATTCATTTCACCTCCTAGGGGCCACTTTTAGTTGTATTAGTTCATTCAACTGTGAACCTTATTTGAAGTCTTTTTAGCAAAGATACCAGAGTGGTTTGTCATTTCTTCTCTAAGTCATTTTACACATTGCTAACTGAGACAAACAGGGGGAAGTGACTTGCCAGTGTCCCAGAGTTAGTATGTGAGGCTGATTTGAACTCAGGTCTTCCTGATACCTGGCCCAGTATTCTTTTCACTGAATCATCTAGCTCCTTCAACTTTTGGGAGTGCTAAGATATAGACAGATTTTATCCAGCTTAGAAAGTGATGCAACTGAGCTCCACCCCCAGATTCTACCTTCTAAGTCTTTAAGAGGGTAAAAAATCAGTTGAGAGAAACATCCCATTTTTCTGTTACATCATGGGCCCCCCTCTTGTCTTTTGTGGGCTCATTTTTCTCCTGGAAGCAGGTGAGTCCTGGGCAGAGATAGGAAATCCTTTAGCAGGATGGTCATACTCCCTTGTAGCTATAAAGTCAACTTCTTAAGCCAAAATTCACCTTCTCTTTTCTGGTTCTTTTTTTTCCAGGTTCAGTGCATGCTAAAATCACTCAGATCCCAAGACATCTAATCATAGAGAAGGGACAGGAGGTGAAAATGAGATGTGAGCAAGACACTCAGGATACTCGAATGTTTTGGTATCAACAATCCCCAGAGAAAGGTCTTGTGCTTGTTCTTTACTCTCTGGGAAAGGATAATACAGAGAATGGTGATGATCCTCAAGGATTTAAAGCCCAGAGACCAGAAACTAACATTTTTACTCTCAGCAAACCATCTGCAGAACCCAGGAACTCTGGAATGTATTTCTGCAGTTCTGACCACAGTGAAGAAAAGGCATCTAATTTCTTTACACAAAACCCCTTTCTTTAACCCAGCACAGGAAGTAGGAGTTGGTGGGCAGGGAAGAAAGTGCAGAGAACAATATCCAATATAAAAGCAGTCCAAAAGAGAAAGCAAAAATGTTTGTTGTAACCTCAAATCAAAAATGAAGAATAAATTAAATTCTTGAGTTGGTGGTTAAATCAAGTCCACAATCCATATGGTAGATCCTTATCAAGTAAGTTTTCACATGTGTGTGAGTTTATCCACTGTTTCAAGCCACGTAACAAGCCTACATATTGGGTCAGATTCTCTTTTCCCTCTTCTCTTGGATTTCAGAGATATCCCTGTAGCCAACCCAGAGTTAATTCCTCTGATTGGACTGAGACTCTTAGATTTAGAGATATTGTTTTTAATGGGAAATCAAGGTTCTTAAAGTGTTCAAAAAGGGACTTGTAGATTTTGATGACCCAGAAACAGAAGGTCCGTGAAGTAGAGGGAAATAATATGGCAAAGATGTGAAATGATAGACTTATGGATGATCTTTTATATGGATATATATTTTATATTATAATTTAAATTTTAATCATTAAAAAATAGCAAACTTTTAAAAGGTTCATGAAGAGGTGTTATATGACCAAAATAAGAAAATTTTGGCAGGAATTAAATGTGGATTAATTTCTCAGATTAGTAGCAAGAAAATACTAAAAAAATGTTAATTGAGTGCAAAATGGAAAGTATCTAAAGCTTAGCGTTTTGCTATGGAATAAAGTCTGATACAGGGCACCACAGTGAAGAACTACTGATCACCACCAATTTGTGTTATAGGGTCCCAGAGGTTCCAACAAGAGGATGGATTGGGATAAACAAAATAAAGACTGTTAGAGGTCAAGTTTTCCCACACAGGTTCTTGGGCACTGGTTCCATAAATATTTGTTATGTTTAAATGAAATAAAATAAAATACATACCTCATTATTTCCTTAATAATGGCCAACTCTTTATAATAGGATTTCAAGAAAGCAGTTTTCTGCCTTTGCAGTATCTATAGAGAAGTTTGGTGACTAAAAATCATGGCGTCTTCCTGTTTTTAGCTTAAAGGAAGAGAACTTGGAAGTTGATGAGATATAGTGATCTTTGAACTTAACACTGGTATTTTCAGATAATTTAATCATTAAATGCTTTTTGTTTTGTCCCAAAGAAAGTTTGTGTCACAACTCTATTGGATACTTATTGCTTGGGTGAAAAAGGGGTGATTATGGGAAAATTTTAAGATGCCCTTAACTAGTTGACACTTTTATTGAGTTTTGCAATATCTCTAATCCAAGATTTGTTCATAGAATCAGGCATTTAGGCCGGGAAGGCCGTTCAGAAGTCATTTAGGTCACTTTTACTGAATAGATAAATGAGATTCAAAGAGGAAAAATTATTTACACCAAAACACGTAAGTACTGAATAAAAGGTAGGATTTGAATCCAGGGCCTTTGACTCCAGATCCATTACTTGTTCCACTGTACCAATCTCACCAGTGTGCCCTATTTAGTCAGTTTGTAGTAACCTGTTCCTGAGGTTTGTGATTTTTTTGAGGATAGTGTTTTTGTGAGCCTACTAGGGTTAAGTGACTTAGATCTTAGATCTCTTAAGTATCTGAATCTGGATTTGAATTCAAGTTCTTACTCCATGGCTGGTGCAATACCCACTGTTTCACCTAGATGCCCCTCGTCATATTATTTAGAATTTTGTGTGGAGCTTTGCAGCATTAATCATGGATTTCCAGAAGGTAGCATTGTCCAGATCACAAATCACAAAGATATGGAAATTTGGAGCACAAAGTTATTAGAAAGGAAGAAGGTACACTTTATATAAACCATTTCTATGCTATTGACTCTCCCTAATCTTTGTTCCATTATCTTTTCACCCTTCACCAAATAAAGTTAAGACCTTTATCCATGCAGCATGTATGAAGTTTGCCTGGAAGAAATTTTATGACATTTTGGGGGGGGTAACCCAACTCTAACCCTAACCAGTTGTGTGATCTTGCACAAGTCCCTTCTTCATTGCACTCAGATTCATCCTTTGTAGAAATGGGAGTTTGAGCTTAATGATCTATGAAGACTCTCCCCACAGTATGACGTGTTCCCCCATAAAAGATAAAAGATGGAAGAAGTATTTGGTGAATTAAAATTGCATAATAGATAGGTTCTTATCTTCTGACAAATGTTCATTTTGTTCATTGTTAATTGTGTTACTTCCCCATCACTTGGGCAAAATTCCCCCTCACTCTTTAGTTTATTTTCATTGATCTCCTCTCCATCCCCATTTCTGATCCTTCTCTCTGAAATTTGTCACTGCGGCTCCTGCCTCTCCTCACAGAACACTCTCTCCACTAGAGAGCAGCAGCAAATGTAAGTGGTTCCAACCCCTACTTGACACCTTCCCTTATAAGGCTTTAAATTCCACAGAATTATGTTAAACAATTTAACAGGATGGTTGGGTGGCAAAAAGAGATTAACAACTCTGTAATGTGCTGTTGTCTCCAGAGACTGCCAATCACTCTCTGGTCTAGAGGAGAGACTTCTTCTCCAGAAAGCCGACTTTCCTTCCTGCAGAGAGCAGCCTCAAGCCTCGTCCAGACAAAACTCTCTCTTTCCTCCAGAGCTTCCCTCTTTTATCCTCCCAGAGAATGGGCGTGGGATAATGCAAGGGCTTCTGGGAAAAATTACTTCAACCAATGAACTTGCTCCTCCTAAGCATGCTAGCTCTTCCCCAGGAATTCACAAGTAAAACTCCCAGTAAAGGCCGGAACTAGAGAATTGTCAAGTACCGACTTAGCACTTAGTAAGAACCTAATATCTCATTATCTCATTAGGACTTAGTAAGAACCTAACACGACTCCTTCCTCCCAATGCACAAGGGAAGAGACAAAGGTCTTACTCAGCTCAGTAGCTTGTGATGCCAAAAGCAGAAATGATTTGGAAAAGAACCTGTCCCAAAGTTATACTTGTCCAGTACAGACGTAATTGTGGTCAAATTGGATTATTAAAGAGAAGTCAGAAGTTTATGGAAACCTGACATCCCAGACTAAAATCCTGGATCCAAGTAGAAGAGGGAACTTTACAGTCCTAGAAAGAAAAACTATTCAGAAGCCGGAAGAGTTGAGATAAAGAAGCCAGAATAACATTCCCTGAAAGCAAAAAGAAAGCAGGTCTCTTCTGTGAGCATTGGTCTGTTCTCTAACATGGGAACACTTTGACACCTTGTGCACCTGCTCTTTCTCTGGTGCAATTACTACCCCATGACAAAACACAGAACTGAGAGTCTTCTGTGAAAAAAAATCAGTGTAAAAAGAACTTCAGAATGTTGGACAGAACCATATTTTACTATAATTGAGGTTTGCCATGGAAGCAGGGAGCTAGCAGCCAACTACCAGCTCTACCCACTGTGTGGCACCATTCACCCCAACCACACATTTTGTGGGATCTTTATGGGCTCCAATGAAGACAATATTTCCATAAATAGAGATGACGTGGCCAAACCAAGCTGTCCCAGAGTTTTTAATACCACATCAGTGAGCCAACACTGAGAGACAGGAAGGCAGGGACCCAGTCTCTTCTGCAGGACTTGAGCCAACAGACTCCATTGCTGGGTCTCCATTTTTCTCCTGGGAGCAGGTGAGTCCTGGATAGAGAAGAATACCTTAGTCTGGGGATAGGAAATTCAGAGCTTTTCCTTTTCTCCCAGCTTCTGTGTCTCAATTTGTGTCTCCCTCAGCTCCCACTAAAACAGGAATCACTCAGACACCGGGATACCTGGTCACAAAGGTGAAACAGGAGGTGATGCTGAGATGTGAACAAAATTTGGGGTATGATACCATGAATTGGTACCAACAGGAACCACAGAAAGAACCCAGGATTATGTTTTCTTATACTTATAAAGTAATGAATTCAAATGAGACTGTACCTCCAAGATTTGACCCTACATCATCAGAGAATGATCACTTGACCCTCAAAATCCACCCTGTGGAAGCAGAAGACTCAGCCATCTAGCTCTGTAGCAGCAGTAGAGACACAGCCTTGCAGAATCATCTCCAGGCTATGCAGAAACCTTCTGAGCCTGGCGTAAGAAGAAAAGAGAGAGGGAAGTCACCACACCAGAGAGTTGGCTCACAATGGGAAGTTCTAGAGGGAAGAGGGACTCTCATAACCAAGAGAGGTTTCAACAAGCTCTCATTTCTCATATTGCTCTAATACACAGTTCTCTGTTTTATTAGAAAATGCAAGTCTGCATTGGCAGGAGATCTTCACTAGAAGCCCCCTACTCTGATGAAATCAGAGGGATAATTTGAAATAAATCCAAATTTCACTCATTCACATTACATTTCTCCTTGTGCTTTTTTTTCTTAAATTATATCACAGGGGAAGTGAGGACCTCTATTTGGAGATATTAGGGAGTGGTTTTCTATCTCCTGTCAGGCTGCCACTTCACTATCTGCTAATTGACTATTTTTGTTTTATCAGAGGTGGGACATCAACTAGATATGAGTGTAATTTCTTAACCACTATGTAAAACATAGACTTTAGCATGTTTAGTTTCCTTGAAAGCTCTAGAAATAAAGAATATCATAGTGAAATGGATGGTTCAAATAATTCTCATGGTCTCCCCATTTTTCTGCAATTATCCAAATAAAAGTTTGGGTATATCCTTGGGTGTATCCCTTCCATATCTTTCCCCATTGCCATTTAGTGGCCATAGACACTGTCATTCTTGGGATACAGATGCTGCCCCAGTGTCCTGCTTATGCATGTTGATTTCAAGCTTGTGCTGCTCCATTTAGGGTTCCTAGTTTTCTCTTGTGAATTAAATGGGACCAATAATGAATACTTTGCATCACTTTCCTATCAGATTCTTATCTGAAGCCTCTTTAAGGCTCAACAAAGAACTACCTCGGTGTATACAACTATGGGATTATATGTGGTGTACAGGGAGGACTAGCACCTTTCATGAACCCTTATGCCCTGGCAAAACTGTCTCATAGGCAGGCTGCATCAGGCTCTGTGTTACCAATAGGTCTTAAAGCCATCAGTGAGTTGGGGCATGTCTATCTCAAGCATGGGGAAACTTCCCTAGATAGAATAGGCAAAGGAGAACAATTTGTTTTAATGGATATGAGGTGGTTGAAGTAAGCTCTATGGAGCTCTTACAGTTTGAGAAGATCCCAAAGATCCCAAGGTCATCCATTGACTCCTGGTTCATTGGTAGTCCTCCTATTGAATTTAAGCAAATATGCCGATCATTCTGACTTTTTTCTTGCCATTGAACTTTGATGATTCTGTGAAGGGATGGTGAGATTGATGACTTCGTACAACTCTGTCTCATTTAAATTCAGTTCAAAAGTAAGTTGTAACACTACCTATTCTGTTATTGGTCACCTTCAAAAATGAATGCAGCACATCTCTATCCAAGTCATCATTCTTGTAAATTTCTTGAAGAGTAGTGATCATGTGGAAGCTTTTTTCTTTGTAGAAGAATCAAAATGCAACCTGTATACTATGATTCTCTAAATGCCAAGAAAATATACACAGAAGATATGATAGCAGTTACCAAGAATTTCTGAAGTCTAAAAAATTTCCTCGTTAAAAATTAGTAGTAAATCAAAAGATGTTAGTCTGTCCATGTCAAGAAAATAAAGTTGATTTAAAAAATTAGCTTTTTCAATTATTACATGTAGTGTGCTGAGAAGCCCAAAGAGCTAACAGAGCAAGTTGTTAAAACTAGGTTAGGTGCTTCCAAAGTTCAAAGAATGTAGAGGGAGAAAATTTAATCTGGAAGTCAAATAAGAAATTGTGTCATGCCTTTAATGATCCCAACTTTCCTAGCCCTCATCCTCAATTTTGCTGGGTAGTAAAGAGAAGATCCACTTCACCAAGTCTGTGATCATCCTGATATATGAGAATAGTTTAAAATGGAGAAGAAAATATGTGGAAATTACTGTTTTATTCAATTTCCCCTTTTATCAGGAAAACATATTTAATATAAAAATCATAATTGGATATGTCTTTCATCTCATTTCTTTAGAACAGGTATTCTGTACCTTGGGACCCTAAACCTTAAATATATATATATATATATATATATATATATATATATATATATATATATATATATAGTGTATTTTATACCTACAAATATATTTTATTATACCCTTGTGAAGCTAAATCTTATATTTTATTTATACTTACACATTCTGAGAAAAAATACAGTTGTTGAGGAGTAATTTTCAGTTGAGCTCAATTCTTTGTGTGAGTTCTTTGGGGGATTTTCTTGTCAAAATTATTAAGAGATTTTCCATTAATTTTCTAGTTCATTCTACACATGAAGAACTGAAGCAAACAGGGATAAGTGACTCCTTTGTAGTCATATAGCTAGTAAGGGTCTGAGGCCAAATCTGAACTCATGGAGATCACTCTTCCCAATTTCAAGTCCAATGCTCTATGCACTACACTACCTACCTGCCACATTCACTTGTTTCAATTATGTTTGACTCTTTGTGAACCTATTTGGGGTTTTCTTACCAAAGGTAATTGAGTGGTTTGCTATTTCCTTCTCCAGCTCATTTTATACATGTATAAACTGAGGCAAACAGGATTAAATGACTTGCCAAGGTCACATAGCTTGTATCAGAGATCAGTATTGAACTCAGATCTTCCTGATACCTGACTGAGTACTCAATCCATTGTGCCACCTATCTCTCTCCCCAGAAAAGACAAGGAAATCCTTATTGTATAGGGCATATAATTTATGTTTCAGTTATTTATTTCCTCCATATAGGAGACACCTTTAAAAGACTACTTTTAACTCATAACTACACATAAAAATTAAGGCATGAAAAAAAAGTAATTCTTAACTCCTCTCCCTGGAAGTTGATATTAACTATATAAATAATAAAGTGACTACAGATCACCCAGGTCACCTTCTCCTTGGCTCTGCATTTTCTGAGCAACTCCTTATCTTTTTTTTTTTTTTAGAATTTTTTTCCACAGTATATATGCATGAGTAATTTATTGTATAACATTATCCCTTGTATTCATTTTTCCAAATTATCCCCTCCCTTCCTCTACTCCCTCCCCCCGATGACAGGCAATCCCATACATTTTACATGTGTTACAATATAACCTAGATACAATATATGTGTGTAAATACCATTTTCTTGTTGCACATTAACTATTAGATTCCGAAGGTATAAGCAACCTGGGTAGATAGACAGTAGTGCTAACAATTTACATTCACTTCCCAGTGTTCCTTCTCTGGGTGTAGTAATTTCTGTCCATCATTGATCAACTGGAAGTGAGTTGGATCTTCTTTATGTTGAAGATTTCCACTTCCATCAGAATACATCCTCATATAGTATTGTTGAAGTGTACAGTGATCTTCTGGTTCTGTTCTTTTCACTCAGCATCAGTTGATGTAAGTCTCTCCAAGCCTCTCTGTATTCCTCATGCTGGTCATTTCTTACAGAGCAATAATATTCCATAACATTCATATACCATAATTTACCCAACCATTCTCCAATTGATGGACATCCATTCACCTTCCAGTTTCTAGCTACAACAAAAAGAGCTGCCACAAACATTTTGGCACATACAGGTCTCTTTCCGCTCTTTAGTATTTCTTTGGGATATAAGCCCAATAACAGTAATGCTGGGTCAAAGGGTATGCACAGTTTGACAACTTTTTGGGCATAGTTCCAGATTGCTCTCCAGAATAGCTGGATTCTTTCACAACTCCACCAACAATGCATCAGTGTCCCAGTTTTCCCACATCCCCTCCAACATTCATCATTATTTGTTCCTGTCATCTTAGCCAATCTGACAGGTGTGTAGTGGTATCTCAGAGTTGTCTTAATTTGCATTTCTCTGATCAGTAGTGATTTGGAACACTCTTTCATATGAGTGGATATAGTTTCAATTTCATCATCTGAGAATTGTCTGTTCATATCCTTTGACCATTTATCAATTGGAGAATGGTTTGATTTCTTATAAATTAGGGTCAGTTCTCTATATATTTTGGAAATGAGACCTTTGTCAGAACCTTTAACTTTAAAAATATTTTCCCAATTTGTTACTTCCCTTCTAATCTTGTTTGCATTAGTATTGTTTGTACAGAAACTTTTTAGTTTGATGTAATCAAAACTTCTATTTTGTGATCAATAATGATCTCTAGTTCTCCTCTGGTCATAAATTCCTTCCTCCTCCACAGGTCTGAGAGTAGACTATTTTCTGTTTCTCTAATCTATTTATTATCTCCCTCTTTATGCCTAAATCATGGACCCATCTTGATCTTATCTTGGTATATGGTGTTAAGTGTGGATCCATATCTAATTTCTGCCATACTAATTTCCAGTTTTCCCAACAGTTTTTTCCAAATAATGAATTTTTATCCCTAATGTTGGTATCTTTGGGTTTGTCAAAGACTAGATTGCTATAGATGTACCCTTTTTTGTCCTTTGTATCTAATCTGTTCCGCTGATCTACCAGTCTATTTCTTAGCCAATACCAAATGGCTTTGGTGACTGCTGCTATATAATATAGCTTTAGATCAGGTACACTTAGACCACCTTCCTCTGACTTTTTTTTCATTAGTTCCCTTGCAATTCTCAACCTTTTATTCTTCCATATGAATTTTGTTGTTATTTTTTCTAGGTCATTAAGCAATTCCTTATCTTTTTGGCAAGCCCAAGCTATGTCTTGAACTCATTCTTCTAGCTGTAGTTATCCTCTCTGAGAATGAAATATTTGGAGAATATTCAGAAAGGAAAGGAAATGTAACACTATGACACTTTAGGCTTAAAGGGCAGAACCAGCCAATATGAGATTTTGTTTTACTTGGTTACTGATATTTATTAAAGGGATTTTAAATTTTCAATTAGAAGCATGTAAGAAGGAGAGAAAACAAACTTTATAATTTAAAAAAAAAGTAAATAAAACACATATTTAAGAATAGAGAAATATGCCATAGAAGTTAGAGTTAGTTTCTGTGATTGTGCCGAGCCCTTGAGATTTAGGGGTGTTGATGGGGAATCAAGATGCTTGGAAGCATTGGAATAGGGACTTTGGGATTTTTATGATCCAGAACCAGAGCAGCAAAGAAGTAGAGGACAATAATATAGCCTAAAAGTGGAAAGGTAGACTTATGGATGGCCTTTTACATCAGGATTCAGAATTTAAATTGTAATTATTGAAAAACAGCAAACTGTTCAAATATTTTGTGCAGAGGTGTCATATGACCAAATAAAAGTATTTTGGAAGAATTAAATGTGGATTAATTTCTCATATTAATACCAGGAAGCTACTAAGAAATGTTAACTAAACTTAACATTTTCCCATGGAATAAAGGCCTTAACACCCTCGTGAAGAACTATTGAGCACCAAGTTGTGTTATGAGAGCCCAGAATTCACAAGAGGTAGCGTTGGGATAAGCAGAATAAAGACTGTGAGAGATCAAGGTTCCTTGCACATTTCTTTGGTCATTGGTTCAATAAATATGTTACATATAATTAAATTGAACAAAAAAGATACCTACCTCATACTTTTCTTAATACTGACCAAGTATTGAAGAATTTGAAGAATATGGTTTTTATGCCTCTGAATTATCTGTATAGAAACTTGGCATCTAAGAATCATAAAGAATCTTCTGTTTCATGAAGCCTTCATATTTCTAGTTTGAAGGAAGAGAGCTTGGGAGGTGATGAGTTCTACAACCTTTGAACATCCCATTGCTATTTTCAGATAATTTAATCATTAAATGATTCTTGTCTCAAGGAAATTCTGTGTCACATTCCTACTGGTTCCTACTTCCTTAGACAAAAAAGAAATCATGATTTAAAAAGTTGAAGAAGCCCTGAACTAATTGACATTTTATTCAGTCCAATACCTCCCACCCAAGATTTGTTCATAGGATCAGGGATTTAAGCCTGGAAGGTTCATCAGGAGCCAGTTAAGTCATCTGCTTTCTTTTACAGAATAGGTAACTGAGATTCAAAAATGGAAAATTACTTACTGAACATCACTTAGGCAGTGAGTGGAATAAGTAGGATTTGAATCTGACTCTGACTCCAGATATATTATTTTCCACTCTACCAACCTCACCAGTGTGTCCTCTTTCATCAGTCTGGAGCACCCTATTCCTGGGGAGTATCATCATATTAAAGATGCTAAACTTTTTGGATGAGAGACAATAAGATTTAAGGGACTTACTCAGGGTCACACAGCTAATAATTATATGAACCCAGATTTGAATGCAGGTATTTCTGATTTCAGGGCTAGTGCTCTCTCCACTGTGCAACCTAGCTGCTCCTCAACATATTATTATTGAATTTGATGTGGACCCCTCATCATCATAGGAGCATTAAGCACAGAATCCCAGAAGATAGCATTGCCCAGATCATAAACCACAGAGATTTGGAGTTTTGGAGCACAAAATTAGGATAGGAATGGGTACTGTTCACATGTATCATTTCCATGTTATTGACTCTCCCTCATCTTTGTGCCATTAACTCTTTTTTTATTATTATAGCTTTTTATTAACAAGATATATTCATGGGTAATTTTTCAGCATTGACCCTTGCAAAACCTTTTGCCCCAACATTTCCCCTCCTTCCCCTTACCCTCTCCTCTAGATGGCTGGAACATCAATACATGTTAAATATGTTAAAGTATATGTTAAATGCAACATATGTATACATATCCATATAGCTATTTTGCTGCACAAGAAAAATTAGACTTAGAAATAAGATAAAAATAACCTGAGAAGGAAATCAAAAATGCAAGTAGACAAAAACAGAAGGAGTGGAAATACTATGTTGTGGTTCACACTCATTTCCCATAGTTCTTTCACTGGTTCTCTTCATTATTGAACAAATGGAACGGATTTGGTTCATCTCATTGTTGAAGAGAGCCACATCCATCAGAACTGATCATCATATAGTATTGTTATTGAAGTATATAATGATCTCCTGGTCCTCCTCATTTCACTCAGCATCAGTTCATGTAAGTCTCTTCAGGTTTTTCTGAAATCATCCTGTTCATTGTTTCTTACAGAACAATAATATTCTATAACATTCATATACCACACCTTATTCAGCCATTCACCAATTGATGGGCATCCATTCAATTTCCAATTTCTAGCCACTACAAAAAGGGCTGTCACAAACATTTTTCCACATACAGGTCCCTTTCCCTTATTTAAGATCTCTTTGGGATATAAGCCCAGTAGTAGCACTGCTGAATCAAAGGGTATGTACATTTTGATAACTTTTTGAGCATAGTTCCAAAGTGCTCTCCAGAATGGTTGGATGCATTCACAATTCCATCAACACTGCATCAGTGTCCCAGTTTTCCCTCATCCCCTGCAACATTCATCATTGTTTTTTCCTGTCATCCTAGCCAATTTGACAGGGGTGTAGTGGTATCTTAGAGTTGTCTTAATTTGTATTTCTCTGATTAATAATTATTTGGAGCATCTTTTCATATGGCTAGAAATAGTTTCTATTTCTTCATCTGAAAATTGTCTGTTCATATCTTTTGACCATTTATCAATTAGAGAATGGCTTTATTTCTTATAAATTAGAGTCAATTCTCTACATATTTTAGAAATGAGGCCTTTATCAGAACCTTTGACTGTAAAAATATTTTCCAAGTTTATTGTATCCCTTTTAATCCTTTCTGGATTAGTTTTGTACAAAAGCTTTATAATTTGATATAATTAAAATTATCTATTATGTGATCAATAATGATCTCTAGTTCTTCTTTGGTCACAAATTCCTTTATCCTCCACATTCCTATATTCCTCTAATTTATTTATAATCTCATTCTTTGTGCCTAAATCATGAACCCATTTTGACCTTGTCTTGGTGTTAAGTGTGAGTCAATGCCTAGCTTCTGACATACTAATTTCCAATTTTCCCAGCAGTTTTTGTCAAACAGTGGATTCTTATCCTAAAAGCTGGGGTCTTCGGGTTTGTCAAACACTAGATTATTAAAATTATTGATTATTTTGTCCTGTGAACCTAACCTATTCCATTGATCAACTAGTCTATTTCTTAGCCAATAACAAATAGTTTTGGTGACTGCTTTTATAATATAGTTTTAAATCTGATATAACTAGGCCACTGAAATTTGATTTTTTTTTATTAGTTCCCTTGAAAGTCTTGATCTTTTGTTCTTCCAGGTGAATTCTGTTGTTATTTTTTTCTAGGTCATTAAAATAGATTTTGGGGGGAGTCTGATTGGTATAACACTAAATAAATAGATTAGTTTATATAGTATTGTCATCTTTATTATATTCACTTGACCTATCCAAGAGCACTTAATATTTTCCCAATTGGTTAGATTTGTCATTATTTGTGAGGAAAGTATTTTGTAATTTTGCATATATAGTTCCTGACTTTTCCTTGGCAGATAGATTCCCAAATATTTTATACTATCAGCAGTTACATTAAATGGGATTTCTCTTTGTATCTCTAACTGTTGGATTTTATTAGTGATATGTAAGAATACTAATGATTTATGTGGGTTTATTTTGTATCCTTTGCTAAAGTTGTAGATTATTTCTAATAGCTTTTTAGTAGAATCTCTGGGGTTCTCTAAATATACCATCATATTATCTGCAAAGAGTGATAATTTGGTTTCCTCATTGCCTACTCTAATTCCTTTAATCTCTTTCTCAACTCTTATTGATGAAGCTAGCATTTCTAATGCAATATTGAACAGTAATGGTAATAGTGGGCAACCTTGTTTCACTCCTGATCTTATTGGGAATGGTTCCAGTTTATCCCCATTACATATGATGCTTACTGACAGTTTTAAATAGATGCTACTGAGTATTTTAAGGAAAAGCCCATTTATTCCTATACTCTCAAGTATTTTTAATAGGAATGGATGTTGTATTTTATCAAATGCTTTTTCTGCATCTATTGAGATGATCATATGGTTTTTGTTAATTTGGTTATTGATATAACCAGTTATGCTAATACTTTCCTAATATTGAACCAGCCTTGCATTCCTGGTATAAATCTTACTTAGTCATGGTGTATTATCCTGGGGATGACATTCCGTAATCTTTTTGCTAATATTTTATTTAAGATTTTTGTGTCAATATTCATCAGGGAGATTGGTCTATAATTTTTTTCTCTGTTTTCAACTTATCTGGTTTAGATATCAGTACCATGTCTGTGTCATAAAAGGAATTTGGTAGGACTCCTTCATTCCCTATTTTTTCAAATAGTTTACATAACATTGGAGTTAACTGTTTGGTAGAATTCACATGTAAATCCATCTGGTCCTGGGGATTTTTTCTTAGGGAGTTGATTAATAGCTTGTTCTATTTCTTTTTCTGAAATGGGACTATTTAAGCAATTTACTTCCTCCTCTGTTAATCTGGGCAGCCTATATTTTTGAAGGCAGTCATCTATTTCACTTCAGTTATCAAATTTATTGGCATAAAGTTGGGCAAAGTAACTCCTAATTATTGCTCTAATTTCCTCTTCATTGGTGGAAAGTTCTCCCTTTTCATTTTTAAAACTAATAGGTTGATTTCCCCCTTTCCTTTTTCTAATCAGATTTACCAAAGGTTTATTTATTTTGTTGGTTTTTTTTTTCACAAAACCAACTCTTAGTTTTATTTATTAATTCAATAGTTTTTTTTTACTTTCAATTGTATTAATGTCTCCTTTTAATTTTAGAATTTCAAGTTAAGTATTTGATTGGAGGTTTTTAATTTGGTCTTTTTCTATCTTTTTAAGTTGCAAGCCCAATTCATTGATCTTCTCTTTCTCTATTTTATTCAAGAAAGCCTTTAGAAGTATAAAATTTCCCCTTATTATTGCTTTGGCTAAATCCCACAAATTTTGGTATGTTGTCTCATTATTGTTATTCTCTTGGGGGAAATTATTAATTGTGCCTAAGATTTGCTGTTTCACCCATTCGTTCTTTAGGATGAGATTATTTAGTTTCCAATTACTTTTTAGTCTATTTACCCTTAGCTTTTTGTTGAATATAGTTTTTATTGCATTTTGATCTGAAAAGAATGCATTTACTATTTCTGCCTTTCATTTTGAAGTCTTTATATCCTAATATATTTTTGTATAGGTTCAATAAACTGCTGAGAAGAAAGTATACTCCTTTCTATCTCCATTAAGTTTTCTCCAAAGATCTATCATACCTAATTTTCCTAATATTCTATTTACCTCTTTAAATTTTTTATTTGTTTTGTGGTTTGATTTATCTAATTCTGAGAGTACAAGATTGAAATCTTCCCACTATTATAGTTTTGCTGTCTATTTCTTCTTGCAACTCTCTTAACTTCTCTTTTAGGAAGTTAGAAGCTATACCACTTGGTGCATATAGGTTTAGTATTGATATGGCTTCATTGTCTATGCTACCCTTTAGCAAGATATAGTTTCCTTCCTTATCTCTTTTAATTAGATCAATTTTTGCTTTTGCTTAATCTGAGATAAGGATGAGGATGGATGGCTTTTTTTTTTTTTTTTTAACTTCACCTGAAGCATAATAGATTCTGCTCCTGCCTTTTACCTTTATTCTGTATGTATCTCCCTGCTTTTAATGTGTTTCCTGCAAACAATATATTATAGGATTCTGGAATTTGTTCCAGTCTGCTATCTATTTCCACTTTATGGAAGAGCTCATCCCATTCACATTTATGGTTAAAAATACTAATTCTATATTTTCTGCCATCTTATTATCCCCAGATTATGCTTTTCTTTTCCTTTCCCCCCTTATCTCCAGTATTAAATTTAGTGGCACCACTTGACTCACGCAGCTCTCCCTGTTTAGAATCCCTCCCACCCCTTTTGAGTCCCTCCCCCTTTCTTATGCTTTCCCTTTTTTGTCTTTTGTATTCCCTTCTATTTAGCCTACTCTTTTCCTTTTCCCTTTTCCTCTTCCCCTTTTTAATGATGTAAGAGAAGTTTCTCTGTAAACCAAATATATCTAACATTTTTTCTTTGAACCAAATCTGATGAGATTCACACCATGTTCCTCTCCCTCCCTTAATTCCCTCAGATATGATAGGTTTCTTTTGCCTCTTCATTTATCTCTCTTTCCTCTTTTTCTGATATAATTCCCTTTCCACTTCCACTTCCCTTTTAAAAAAATTATAACAGTAAAATCAAATTATATACATGCTCTTTATGTATGCCCATAACAGAAATACAATTCTCAAGAGTTCTTTTTATTTTTTATGCTTCCCTTGAGCCCTATATTTGGAGGTCAAATTTTTTGTTTAGCTCTGTTTTTTTTTTTTCATTAGGAATAAATGGAATTCACCTGTTTCATTGAATATCCATCTTCTTCCCTGGAAGAAAATGCTCAACTTAGCTGGGTAATTTATTCTTGGCTGCATTCCAAATTCTTTTGCCTTTCTGAATATCAGATTCCAGGCCCTTCAATCCTTCCATGTGGAAGCTGCTAGATCCTGAGTGATCCTTATTGTGGCTACTTGGTATTTGAATTATTTTTTTCTGGCTGCTTGTAATATTTTTCCTTAGTCTTATAGTTCTGAAATTTAGCCACAATATTCCTTGAAGTCACACTGGGAGCTGGGTGGATGTGGCCAGGTCCTCTTAAACTGTAGCATCTATGGTACACTCTACCTTTGGCATTTGTGTAACTTCTCTGCTGATCTACTCTTTGCAATCAAAGCTGAGCAGCTGACCTGAAGTAGAGTCCTCCCTGCAAATTCTCCACCCACAGAGACTGCACCCCTCCGTTGGCCAGCTTAGCATGGGTAGCCTCTGTGTTCTGCTTCCCTGCCTGTGCTGGCCTCCTTCCTCCCAGTCAAGACTGACCTTTGCTGGCAATCTTCCAAGTTATCTTCTGATGGTGATTTGTTGTACTCCCAATATTCGTGGATTCTACCAGTCAAGCACTATTTCTGAGGCTGAATTTTGTAATTAGTAGTGAGGATAAAAGGGAGCTCAGAATGAAGTGTGTGTCCTCTCACCATCTTGGCTTCGCCTCTGTGCCATTAACTCTTAATTCTTCATCAAACAAAATTAATACCAGCATCAGCATACCAAATATATGAATTTTGACTAGGGAAAATATTATGAGGTTCTTGAGGGTGACTCTAACTAGGACCCTAACCAGTTGTATGATTTTGTTCAATTACCTTTATCATTGCACCTCAGAATCATCCTTTGTATAAATAGGAGCTTGAATTTAATGATCTCTAAAGACTTTTCCCACAGTATGACATGTGTTTCCCATAAAGGATAAAAGAAGAGAGAAATATTTCATGAGCTAAAAATGTACAATTACTAAGTTCTCATCTTCTGACAAATATTTCATTTTGTCAATCCCATTCATTTCAGTGAAATGCCCCTTCACTCTCCAGTTTGGTTTCATTGCTTTCCTCTTCATTCCCATTCCTGATCTTTTCTCTGAAATTTGTCACTGTGGCCCCTTATCTCTTATCAGAGAACACTCACTCCACACAGAGAACTCCTCCACAAGAGGGCAGCAGCAAATGCAACTGATTTCCCCCCACCTGGCACCTTCCCTAATAAAACTTTAAATTTCATGAAATTATTTTTAAGCCACTTAACAAAATGGTTAATTGATGATATGCAAAAAGAGATTAACAGCCCGTTCCTCCCAATGCACAAGGGAAGAGACAACTGTCTTTCTCATCTCAGTAGTCTGCAATGGCAAAAGGGAAAATCTTTTGGAAAAGCATCTTACCTCAATTTTGTACTAATCTAGTATGGGTGTGATTGTGATCAAGATGGATTAGAAAAGAGAAGCCAGAAGGTGCTTGAATTCATGGAAAATTGAGATCCCAGACTAAAAAGCCTAAATCCAGGTAAAAGAAGGGAGTTTTAAAGTCACAGAAAGAAAAACAATTCTGACAAACTCAAGAGCTAAGATAAAGAAAGCAATATTACACCCTGAAGAAAAAAAGAAACCAGTTCTCTTCTTTATATGTCGGTCTGTTTGGTAACATGTGTCAGCTTGTGCACACATTATGTCCTTATTGCCTGTAGTAAAGTAGTTACTACCACCAAAGTGAGAATATGCTATGAAAAAATCAGTATAAAAACATCAAAATATTTCATATAACTAAATTTTGATGCAATTGTAGTTTTTGTGGTGGGTATAAAAGCAGAGAGTCAATAGCTAACACAATCTGCCAACACATACGCGCGCACACACACACACACACACACACACACACACACACACACACAAGTGCTCTTTCCTTTTGTGGGAGCCAATGAAGATAATAGTGCTATAAATAGGAATAGTACAGCCAAGAAAGTAGTACCAGAGTTGTTCTTACATATCACTTGGTCAATACTTGTGAAGGTAAGAATTCAATTTATTCTGCTGGATTTCACCCCATCATGACCAATAGACTCTTTTGCTGGGTCTCCATTTTTCTCCTTGGAGCAGGTGAGTGCTGGGTTTAGGAGGTTCAAAGCTTTCCCTTTTCCTGGAATTGTGTCCCAATTTCTGGCTTTTTCCTTCTCCCATAGCTCCCACTGAAACAGGAATCACTCAGACACCAAGATACTTGATCACAGGGGTGAAGCAGGAGGTAACATTGAGATGTCAACAAAATTTGGGGCATAATTACATGTACTGGTACCAACAGGAACAACAGAAAGGACCCAAACTAATGTTTTATTATACTTATAAAGAGTTGAATTCAAATGAGACGGTTCCTCCAAGATTTGAACCTGCATCATCAAGGGATGGTCACTTGATCCTCAAAATCCATGCTGTGGAAGCAGAAGACTCAGCCATTTACTTCTGTAGCAGTAGCAGAGACACAGCCTCGCAGAGTCATATCCAAGCTGTGCAGAAACCTTCTGAATCTGGCATAGGAAGAACTGAGGAAGGGAAGTAACCACACCAGAGATGTAACTCACAATGGGAAGTTCTGGAGGGAGGAGAAACTCTCATAACCATATCATAAGATTGTTTTGAAAGGAGCTCTCATTTCTGATATTGGTCTAATATACAGTTTTCTCTTTTATTAGAAAATGCCAGTCTACATTGGCAGAAGGGCCTCACTAGAAGCACCATACTTTGATGAAATCAGATGGATAGTTCAAAACAAATGCAAAATTCATTCATTCACATTACATTTTCTTATGTTTCTTTCTTTCCCCTTAAATTAAATGGTATTGCAGTGAGGAGTAAGGACTTCTATTTGGAGATGTTAGGGAGTGGTTTTCTATCTTCTGTCAGACTGTCAATCTGCTAACTGATTACTCCCTTTTTGTTACATCAGAGGTGGGACATCAGCTAGATGTGAGTGAGACTTCCATGTAAAACAGCTTGTTGACTTTAGCATCCATAGTTTCCTTGATGACTTCAGAGATAAAGAATGCCATGGTGAAATGACGTGCAAGGTCCAAGTGGTAGATTCTTTCAGGACCATTATTGCCTCCCTTTCTTCCTATGATGATATAAAAACTACCCAAACCATAAACTTAAGTATATCCCTTCCATGTCTTTTTCCCAGTACATTTTAGTGACCAGAGGCACTGTCCTTTTGGGAAACAGATGTTGCCCTAGTGTCCTATTGTACACATCTTGCTCCCAAGCTTGTGTTGCTCCATTTAAGGACCTCATTGCCAATTATGAATTAAGAACAATAATTGTATTGTTCAGACTAGCCCTTTCAGACTAGCTCTTTGGAGGATCTGAATACCAGCCTGAGTCTTTCTTCTTAGAAGAAGAGTGAAGAGGCAAGAACCCATGTGGATTGTCAAGCACAGAGTCCGTTTATTTCAAAACCTCTCAGCCTTAAATACCTTAGTACAATTACATCACTACAGCACACTGCACATGTACTAACTATAGTACAATTCATATCATTACAGCATATTGTGAATATGCTAACTATTAGGACCTTGCTTTTATTATATAGATGCCTCTTTACTACAAGTATCTCTGCTTCAAGTAGAACACAGGTTGTCATGCTCCCTGACTTCTCAGGAAGGCTGAGATGCTCCCAAGGGGAGATGAGAGTTGAACCAGAAAATGTCAGCAGGTTCCTTCTGGGCTGTAGGGTCTTGTTACTCACCCAGAGTTCCCCCACTGTCTGTGGCCCTCTATGATAATGAGCATCTAGGCTTTGTGTGTGGTCTGCTGGGCTCAGAGGACAGAACTAGTGAAAAAGTCTGAGAGATAGATTTTGACTCAATGGAAGGATAAACTTCTGAATACTTAAGAGCTATCCCAATGTGACATGGAAGACTTTGGAAAGTAATTGGTTTCTTCTCAATAGAGGTTTTAAAAACAGACTGGATCATTTAATTTAATTAATTTAATTTAATTTAATAAAATTAATTTAATAAAATTATTATTTAATTTAATTTAATAAACTTGTCATAGATGTTATAGAAATTATTCTTGGCCAATTATTAAACTAGATAAACTCTGAGGTGTCTTCCCTATCTAAGATTCTGTGATTAAATTAAATCCTATTTTTTTCCAGAAAGTTTTGTGGCATTTCCTGGCTTTTCTACTTATATCCAAAAAACCTTGAAAATATGTACATGACATGCTTCTCTATACACTAGAAGAGACAAACTCCCACTTCACAAATATGTGATCCAGAGCAGATCATGAGTTCCCAACAGGGGGTTCTAAGGGCTTGTGTTGTTCTGTTCAGTTAAGCCCAACTCTGTGACTACAAGAACTTGTCCAGAGGATTTTTCTCTTTTTTAATTAAATTTTTCCATTTGAAAATACTTTATTTTTCTCAATTATATGTAAAAACATTTCAAATATTCAAACATTATAATTTTGAGCTACAAATTCTCTCCTTATAAGTCTCACCTTTCCCCGCATCGAGAAGGCAAACAATTTTATATGAACTATGCATATAAAACATATCTTCATATTAATAATGTTGTAAAAGAAAACACAGACAAAAGAAAGATAATGAAACATTTTAAGCATGCTTTGATCTTCAGTCAGACTCTAATCAGTTTTTTTTTCTTCAGGTGAATACCAATTTTTTTTTTTTAGTCATGAGTCCTTTGGATAATGTATTTTGAAAGGATTTACATTATTCACAATTGTTGATTATACAATATTGGTGACCGGTGTTCTCCTGATTCTGTTCATTTCACTTTGCATCATTTTATGTAAGTCTTCTCAGCTTTTATGAACAGGATCAATTGCTATTAATTGTGATGTAGTCTTGCCACTGAGCTCTGAATGATTTTGGAGAAGAAAGTGAGATTGATGACTCTGCACAGCCTTGTCTCACTTAAATCCAATATACTTAAATGTCAAGGCATCATCTTCTTGATGTCAATGGTGCTCTTCAAGAATGAAGATTAAGCAACAAACAATAATATGTGGGGTTTTTTTAATCAAATTATTTTTCATTTCTTCGGGCACAATAGTACACTATCACAATCATATACTCCTTTTTCTTCAGCCATTTCCATGGGATTTTCTTGGCAAAGATCTGAAGTAGCTTTCCATTTTCTTCTCCAGTGTGTCCCATTTTACAGATGAAGAACTTCACAAATAAATGTTCAGTGTCTTACCTAGGGTAATTATCTATGGCCAGATTTGAACTCAAATTATCTCCACTCCACACCTGTACTCCATCTACCTTAACACCTACTTACCCAAAGCCTACCTTATCCTTAATGTTAAAATAAAACTTTATTCAAAAAAAATCCAACCTCAAATATGTGAACATCAGCTATAAGGGGCTCTTTTATAAGTCCCCTCATGAGTCCATCATAAAGTATGAGCCCTCAAAGTCTTATCTTTACCTGTGCTCTCCTGCTAGTGGTTATAGAAATAGGAAAGAGTTTTCCTTACTCTTTCTTCAACTCCTAGAGGTAGCTGAGTATCAGAGCTGTGTGAGACCAGAAATCAGAAGGCCCCGTGGGAAAAGTGCAAAATTACTAGACGACATCAATGGTGCTGCAATAGTGGAGTTACGAATTGCTTCTCTATACCTCTTTTCTGATTTCATGACACTCAGGATACGTGAACTCCAGAAGTGGGGGACAAAAGTATAATGCTTGTTCTTTCCTCCCTGGGAGAGAGGGGTAAATAGAAGGGTGATGATCCTCAAGGACATGAATTAGAAGCACCAGAAACCAGTATTTTTATTCTTAGCAAACCATCTGCGGAATACTAGTATGCATTTCTGTATCCAGGGTCAAATGGGAATTGTGGCCCATGATGTAATTGGGAAAAGAATGGGACATTTCTCTCAACTGATTTTTTACCCTTTTAAAGACTTTAGGAGATAAAGTCTGAGGGTGGATCAATCTCATCATTTTCTAAGACAGATGAAGTCTGTCTGTCCCTGAGGGCCCCCAAAGATCCAGGCCTCTCCAAAGATCTGCACTGTATGCAGAAACAGGGAAGTCAAATTCTCTTTTTAAGTTTAGTCATGAGAAAGCCTTTTCATTAAGTTTTTATTATCCTTAATTTCTGTCTCTAGCTAATAAACCAGGTATTTTTCATCTATGAGTCTTGATGAAGAGAACGTGGATGGTTGCAATAATTAAATTATTGCATTCATATATGGGTAGCTCTAGCTATTCACTCTCTATCTAGATTCATGGTGTTCTAAGTATTCATACTGATTGAAAAAATGTAGATTAGGAGACCTTCCTGATCTCTGTACTTTTACTAGTGAACAAGAACACAGAATTAGCTTTGCGTCAAGACACCTAATGAAATCAGTTATAAAAGTAGGAATAGTCTATTCCCTCAGGTATACCTAGATTTAAATACCCTGGTAAATCATATTGATTGAAAGGCTAAACTAGGTTGAATGCAACAAATGGACCTCAGACTTGTCAGCGAGTTAGGGGGATATTAGTTAGGGATTAGTTCGTAAAGACTTCCCCTGCAAAATAGGCAGATGAAAATAATTTGTTGGGATAGCTATGAAGGAAAATGAAACACGCACTGTGGAGCACTTAAAGACTAATCAGACATCAAAGATGCCAAGGTCATCCACTGCATACTGAGGTCATCACTAATTGCCCTGATTTTTGTCTTGCTACTGGATTTCAATGAGTATGGAAGAGAAAGTCAGGCTGATAATTTTGTAATGTTGCCTTATTTGAATACAATTCATAGACAAATTAAAACATTGGTGAGGTCATTTGTTCTCTTCAAAAACAAATGAAGAACAACACTTTTTAAAAATAAAAACACATATTTTGAAGTATTGTGAATAGTGTGCTCTTTCAATATGTTACTAAGGACCAGGAAGAGAACTTTTCTAGTTTTCTGAGGGATAGGAGGAAGAAAAAGTCAATGAACTAAGAGAAGTGAGGAAAAAAATCTACTTAGTTGCAATACTGAGGAAACTGGAGGTTATGCTCAATCAATAAGCTAAACAGAAAACATCAAATATCTGTGTCAGGCACAACTGTTCTAAGTACTATAAATATAAAGAATACAAAAGGAAAATATCTAGATAGAATGGACCTTTGACTGAGGGTGCTAACACTGGGCAGGGATGGAGTTTTTGCCATATCTTTTCATTAATTTATTTTGAACTTACAATTCATACATAACCCCACATAGAACTATTATTTTGTCAAGCCTCCTTCCATTCCTTAATCATGAATTCATCTATTAAAAAATTCTACTATGTGATTCATTCCTTTACATATTTTAAGGTAGGGATTCCTAGTGAATTATGGGGTGATGCATTTGGCCCCTGTAGTTCCTTCTAACTCTGTTTTTATGATTTTTTAAAATTCTTTGTCTCCTAGCCCTTGCTAAAATGTATTTTTGTTATATTTGAATAGTAGCATATTAACCTATTCAAAAATTCAGTCCAACATACATTAAGTACCTAGTATGTAGAGGATTCTGGGAAGAAGATGGAATAGGTTGGTAAATTTCAAACTCTCTAAATTTCCCCCACAAATAGAACAAACTTGCACTTAAGGTGAATATAAAGTGGTGAAAAATCAAGAAAGCCCCAGGCAGAACAGGGCTTCTCTTGATACAATCAGAAAAGATCTGAAAAAAAAGACCCAAAATGGAGGATCAACCCACAAGAAGTGCTAGCACCTCTGGGCTAACTCCACAAAAACATCAAGTGGGGAACCTTGGAGCCAGCTGGATGTGGCCAAAGCCTCAGCAGGAACCATAGAAACTTTCACCTATTTGTAGAGTCAGGTCTGAGTCCTGGAATCCTGAGAACCTCATCTGATAAGGAATGCCAGGCCCAGTTTGCTGCTGGGATGTAGCTCTGGGTGAGAAGGAACTATCATCCAGTAAGTGCAGAGGGAGTGGAGCAGGGACTAACTTCAAATATTTGCTGGAGGATGGAGCTTGTGGCTTGGGATTCCTAGTCATAGGGGAAAGCTGAGGTGAAGCCATCCCTACCCCAGGATCAAAGGTGCTTAAACTAATACCTCTTATTAAAAATAAATGAACTGGCAAACAAGAAAGAACTCCAGCATAGAAACATATTATGGGAAGAAGGAAGACTAGGGTTCATCTTCAAAGGAGGACACTGAAGTAAAAAAAAGCTTTTACCCCAAATAGTAATGTGAAATGGCTCCCTACCCAGAGAGAATTATAGAAAAACTCAAAAAAGAATTAAGAGACATTGAGGAAAAACTAAAACAAAATAAAAATCATCCAAGAAAAACAAGAAGATTATGAAAAAAAGTTAACCAACTACAGAAAGAGATACAGAGTCTCAGAGATGAAAATAACTTTTTTGAAAATTAGAAATGGCAGGGCAGCTAGGAGGCCCAGTAGATATAGCACCAGCCCTGAAGTCAAGAGGACCTGAGTTCAAATCTAGTCTCAGAGACTTGACATTTCCTAGCTGTGTGATCCTGGGCAAGTCACTTAACCCTAATTGCAAGAAAAGAAAAGGAACGGAGGGAGGAAAGGAGGAAAGGAGGAAAGCAGGAAAGACCAGAAGATGCTAGAATTCATGGAAAATAGGCATCCCAAACTAAAAGATGGGACCCAGAGACAAAACAATTCTGACAGCCTCAGGAGTTAAAATGAAGAAACCATGCCTTTAACATAAAAAGAAAACAGTTCTCTTGTTTGTATGTAAGTCTATTTGATATCTAACCAGTTTGGACACATGGTTTTTTTGTTTGTTTGTTTGTTTTTTGTTTTGTTTTGTTTTGTTTTTTCCCCTTGCTACCTATAGTAAAGTAGTTACTACCACATGACAAAACACTGGACTGAGAACGTGCTGAGAATGTGCTGCAGTTGTGAAAAATCAGTGTAAGAAAAACTTCAAAATATTTGACATAACCATATTTTAAAATGAGTGAAGCTTGCGTGATGGGCAGGAAAGCAGGAAGCTAACAGCCAACTATCTGCTATTCCACCAACATATACACATACACAAACACAACAAAAAACAACTGGCTTCTGTGGGAGCCAATGAAGGCAGTAGTTCCATAAATGGAAATGGTGTAGCCAAGCAAGAGTGTCTCAGAAATTTTTTTTCATATCACCAGGCCAAAACTCAGAGTTAAGAAGGCAGGGATTCAATCCATTTTGGCCCTGAGCCCACCATGTCCAACAGACTCTTTTGCTGGATCACCATTTTTCTCTTTGGAGCAGGTGAGTTCTGGAGAGTGAAGGAAATTTCTTCCTAGGGATAAGAAATTTGGAGCTTTCCCTTTCCCTAGAAGATGAAGCAAATGTCTCCTAGCTTCTGTGTCCCAACTTTTGTCTCTTTTCCCTCTCCCTCAGCTCCCACTGAAGCAGGAATCACCCAGACACCAAGATATCTTGTCACAAGGATGAAGCAGGAGGTGACACTGAGATGTCAACAGATTTTGGGCCATGATCACATGTATTGGTATCAATAGGAGCCACAGAAAGGACCCAAACTAATGTTTTATTTTAGTTTTAGACAGATAAATTTAAATGATTCTGTTCCTAAGCGATTTGACCCTATATCATCAGGGAAAGGTCACCTGATCCTCAACATCCACTCTGTGGAAGCAGAAGACTCAGCCATCTACTTTTGTAGTAGCAGCATACTCACAGCCTTGCAGAGTCATCTCCAAGCTGTGCAGAAACCTCCTGATCCTGGCATAGGAAGAATGGAAGGAGGGAAGTCACCACATCAGAAATTTGGCTTACACTGCAAGGTTCTAGAGGGAAGAGAAACTTTCAAACCTAGAGACTTCTGATAGGAGCTCCCAACTCTTATATTGATCTAACACACAGTTTTCGGTTTCATTAGAAAATACCAGTTTGTATTGGCAGGAAATCCTTACTAGAAGCACACTATTCTGCTGAAATCAGATAGTTCAAAACAAAACCAAATTGCATTCATTATGCTATATTTCTTCTTATGCTTCTTTTTCTCCTTAAATGGAGCTGTAGTGGGAGGTGGGGACCTCTATTTACAGATGTTAAGGAGTGTTTTTCTATCTCCTATCACACTGTCATTTCATCACCTGTTAACTGACTACTTCCTTTTTGTAATACCAGAAGCAGAACAATAACTATATATGAATGAGATTTCCTAACCTCCATGTAAAACACTTTGTAAACTTTAGTATCTCTAGTTTCCTTAATGCCTCTAGAGATAGAGTGTCATGGTGAAATGCAAGATCCAAGTAGCTTCTCTTAGGAACATCATGGCCTTCTTTATTCCTGAAATTACCTAGAAAACATCCAACAAGAAGCTTTGATAGTATCTTTGGGTATATCCCTTTCATGTCTTTCCCCAATACATTTTGTTCTTCTTGGAGTACTGTTTTTAGGGAACAGATGTTACCCTAGTGTCCTATTGTACTTATTTTGTTCCCAAGCTTGTGTTGTTCCATTTAAGATACCCAGCTGTCAATTGTGAATTAAATGAGACAAATAATGGGCATCTGGTTTACATCACTTTCCTATCTGATACTTATATGAAACCCCTATAAGTCTCAATAAAGGACTGCCTTAGATATAAGGTATGGGAGCATACCTAAAGATGTATGCACCTTATATCTGAGTTCATCCTTTGTCTTGTAGGGACAGGTTTCAACTCATTTCTAAAGATGTTCTTAAACTGGGTTCCTTAATCTTTAAACAAATATATTTTTGTACCTATTCCAATATTGGTTACCTTTTTAACTATATGCATTTTATTTTATGCATTTCTAAAACATTATTTTTTAAAAAATAAATTATAATATATAAACATTTTGAGAAGGGATCCAATTTTATTATTGTCGTTGAGTCATTTTCAGTCATGTCCAACTGTTTATGACACCATTTGGGGTTTTCTTGACAAAGATACTGGAATAGTTTGTCATGTCCTTTTCCAGCTTATTTTACAGGTGAGGAAACTGAGCCAGACAGGGTTAAATGATTTGTCTGGGGTTATACAGCTAATATCTGAAGTCAGATTTGAACTCAGGTCTTCCTGTCTCTAGGACTGGCATTCTGTCCACTGATCCTCTTGAAGGGATACAAAAACTTCACCAAATGCTAAAAGGGTCCAAGACACACACAAAAAAATTAAGATAGTCTACTCTTGAGTAAAATTACACATAAATTTTTAAGCTTTAGAAATGATTAAGGCCAGAAGCTAAGTTAAAATATCATTGACTAGTTTGGGCCATCTAGAAAATTAACATGTCTCGCCATGTCAATGTACTGTTCAATAAAACCTTTTCTAGTAAATCCATCATGAGTGTGCTCCATTGGATGAGATCACAGGAATCTTCTGAACCCAAGATCAAGACAATGGAGTTTTTGTGACCATGGAGTACAGGGACTAAAAGAACTTTAGTCATCCTTTTCAATGTAGATGTGTACTAATATTGCACTCCAGCAGATAGCAGCATTGAGAAGTAAATAGCACAAAGAGATAGAACTGAAAACTGGCAACTCTTTGAAAACCTGTTGCAGATAATTTGCAGAGACAACCAGTACCCCAATGTCAAACGAAGATGTCATACTTGAGTAATGTACAGCAGATACCTCAATCCCACAGATTTCATTCTAAGACTCTCATCTAACATAATATCATCAATCTAGTCGCAATTAGGTGGTCCAGTAGATAGAACAGTGGGCCTGAAGTAAGGAAAACTAATTCAGGTCCAACTTTAGCCACTTACTAGCTATGTTATCGTGGGCAAATCAATTATTTATCCTCTATTTTCTTCAGTTTCTTCACCTGTAAAATTGGCATTATAATAACTCCTACCCTACTTCTGGTCCCCCTCCTCTGCTTCTGTCGGGTTGTGAGAAATCAATAATAGTACATGTTGCCAGGCACATAGTTGCCAATGCGCTTAATTAATGATTGTTTCCTTTCTCTCTTCTGTCTAGCTGATTCCCTAAAAAATATTCCAAGTTTTCAGGTGCAATAAAATTTTCATTTTACAGCGTCTGAGAAGAATTTAGCTACTTCTGTTCCAATTTTTTAGTCTTGATCTCCAGATAGAATGGTCTTTAGTGCTTAGAATCCCCAACTTCATAGTAAAATAGTGCTGTCAGCATTCCATTATTTCCTACATATGAATCATCATACATTCATAACAACCATTCTAGAACCACCTTAGTTGAAAGAAAGGACATTTATTAATGGTTTGAAAATTTTCAATATAAATTTAAAAGTATTTAGAACAATAAGAAATATATCTAAAAATAACCATTTATCAGTGCTTCTTACAATATAAAATACTGTGGTTCAGTTTTTTAAAAATTTTTTTTCATTTCAAATTTTTTTTCAGTTCTAAATTCTTTTCTCCTGTCTTTCATCCTCCTCCATACATTGAGAAAGCAAGAAAAACAAAACCCATTACAAATATACATTGATGCCTCAATCTGCACTCTGATACTATTTGCTATTTATTTGTAGATGGATAGAAAATTTCATCATGAGTCCTTTGGAATTGTGGTTCATCAGTGGGTTACTAAGTTTTTCAAAATTTGTATCTTCATAATATTGCTATTATTGTATAAATTGTTCTTCCAGCTCTGCTCGATCACTTTGTATCAGTTCATCCAACTCTTCCAAGGTTTTTCTAACCATTCCTTTTACCATTTCATAATACAGTAATATTTCACCATATTCATATATAATAACAATACATATTATATGATAACAAAATATACATCAATATAATAATTTCTGAATTGATAAGCATCTTCTATATTTTCAATTCTTTGTCCTCACAAAAAGAGTTGCTATAATTTCTTGTGTATATATGAATTCTTAATTTTTTTTCCCCTTTATCTCTTTGAGGTTATCTCTTTGAGTAGCCATACTGCTGGCTCATAGGGTATGTGTAGTCAATAGCTTTTAGTTCTAAATTGCTTTCTAGAATGTTGGACTAATTTACAGATCCAATAATATTGGAGTACCTGTTTTCCCACAGATTCTCCAACATTTCTCATTTTCCTTTTTTTGTTATCTTAACCAATCTGATGGTCAAGGTGTGGTACAGCTGAATTGGTTCAATTTGAATTTTTAAGTAATTAATGATTTGAATAATTTTTAAAATATGGCAATAGATATCTTGTCTTTCTTTTGTGAAAACATCCTTTATCTATTTGTCAGTTAAGGAATGGGATTTTTCTTGTATATTTGGCTCAGTTTCCTATGCATCTTTTTTGTTGGTGATGATAAGGCAATTGGGGATAAGTGACTTACCCAGGATCACACAGTTAGTAAGTGTCAGAGATTGGATTTAAACCCAATAATCCTGTCTTCAGAGCTGGTGCTTTATCCATTGTGTCACCTCGCTGCAAATATTTTCCCCTCAATTTCTTATTTTTTCCTATTCCTAGCTCTTTTGGTTTTGCTTGTACAAAATTTCTAAATTTTAGGTAATAAATATTATATATTTTATTGTCTGTGAACTTCTCTGTGTTTTGTTTGATCATAAACTCTTCCCCTATTTAAATATCTGACAGATAAAATTCTTCCATGTTTCACTAAATTATTTCTGATAATACTCATTATGTCTAAGTCATTTTGAGTTTATTTTGATATGTTTTGAAATATTGGTCTATGCATACTTTCTGCCACAATGGATTTGAGTTTTCCCAACACTTTTTATTGCATTGTGAGTTCTCAGTAGCAGGGATCACAGGATTTGTCAAACACTAATTTACTCTGCTCATTTGCTTTTTAAAATGGTATGCCTTCCACTGATCAACGTCTTTATTTCTTAACTAATTCTAAATTGTTTTGACAATTATAGCTTGGAAATATAGCTTGATATTTTCTACCATTAGACTCCCTTCCCTTAAAAATTGATTCCCCTGATATTCTTGATCATATATTCTTCCAGAGGAATTTTTTACTATCTTTTCTAGTTATATGAAGTAATTCTTTGCTAATTTGATTAGTATATCACTGAGTAGGCACATTAATTTAAGCAATATTGTTATTTTTATCATTTTTGTTTGGCCAACCCAGAGAAAATAACATTTTTCAAATTGTTTAGATTTGTCCTTATTTGTGTAAAAATGTTTCATAATAGAATTCTTGTGTCTCAGGAGGTTGAATCTTAAGTGTTTCATAATTTTTATAGTTATTTTAAGTGCAATTCCTCCTCCATATATTTCTGTTGGATTTTATTAGTAATATACAGAAATGCTGATGATTTGTGTAGTATTATATCTTCCAAATTTTTTTCAGTTTCTTAGTTGACTCTCTAATTCCTTTCTAAGTAAACTAGAGTGTCATTTGCAAAAAGTAATAGTTTTCTTTTCCCTTTGTTTTTTTTTCTTATTCTTTACATTTCTTTTTCATGTCTTATTTCTAAAATTAGCATTTCTAGCACAATATAGAATACCAATGGTGAAAAAAGGACATCTTTGCTTTTTCCTTGATCTTATAGAAAAGCTTTTGGCTTATCTCCATTACAGATTATAACTTCTTGTTTTTAAATAGATTTTACTTGTCCAGAAAGCTTTTTATTCCTTCACTTTCAAGTGTGGGTTTGTTGTTGTTGTTGTTGTTATTTTTCAAACAAGAATTGCTATCATATTTTGTCTAAAGCTTTTTCTGTTGTTTTTGTTATCAATAATGACAATTATTCTTATAATTTTTCTAATAATGATCTAGTTCTGTATTGTTAGAATAATATATAGCCTGGTCATAGGGTAGGATCTTTAAAATAGATTGCTATAGTTTTTTTGTTAGTTTTATTTAATTTTTTTTGCATCAGTATTTACTAGGAAAATTGGTCTATAGTTTCCTTTCTCTGTTTTTGATCTCCTTGGTTTAGTGTCAAGATTATATTTGTGCTAAAGAAGGAATTTTGTAGGAATCTTCCACTTTTTCAAACAATTTACCTAGTATTTGAATTATTTTTCTTTAAATATTTAATAGAATTTACTTGTAAATTCATCTGATCATGGGTTTATTTTGTTTGCCCCCTTTGGTAGTTCACTTATGGTTTGCTCAATTTCTTCTTCTACGATGGGGTTAAATATTCTTTTTCTTATTCTATCAATCTAGATAGTTTGTATTTTTATAAATATCTGCCCATTTTATTTAGATTATCACTTTTACTGTCATATGGGTATGAAGTCACTTTTTGATTTTCTTTTTCTTAATTAAATTAGCTAGCAGTTAATCTAGATTATTTTTCCTCTGAAAAAAAGCTTCTGATTGTATTTATTCAATGGCTTTTTATTTAAAAATTATTGATTGCTCCTTTGATTTTCAGTATTTCTATTTTGGTGTTTAATTGAGGTTTTTAACTTGTTTGTTATATAGGCTTTTTAAAAGTTGCATATTCAATTCATTGATCTGTTGCTTCTCTCGTTTATCATTGAAAATCTTTAGAGATAAAAATTTCCACTGCTTTGGCTACTTCATAAAAATTTTGGTATGTTGTCTTGTTGTCATTATCATTCTTGAAATTATAAATTGTTTCCATAATTTGTTCTTTTATCTATCAATTTTTAAGGATAATGTTATTCAGTTTCCATTTTTAAAAATACCTTTGCTTCAACTTCCTGTGCTGAATGTAATTTTTATTGCATTATGGCTTTTGCATAAACTTTGGAAGATAATGGAGGATAGAAGGGCCTGGTGTGTTATGGTCATTGGGATTATAAAGTGTCAAATACAGCTAAACAACTGAACAACAATAGTGACTGTTAAAAGATGCACTTAAATTTTCTTCCTTTCTGCATTTTTTTTATGTGCCAATACTGGATTAATTACTGGGTGAATGTGTCATGCACATACTATATATACATATATGGGATGTATGTATATGTATATGTATGTGTGAAGACACACATATAGTGTGTGTCTTATAGTTTTACTGAGTATTTTTTCCTACAACTCATCATCTTTTCTTGTAAGAATTTAGATGTTATATCATTTGGTACATGTGTGTATATTTTTATATTAATTCATTGTTTATGATGCTGTTAAAAATAATATGTAGTTTCCCTTCTTATCTCTTTTAATTAGGTGTAATTTTGCTTTTGTTTTGTCTGAGATTATGATTGAAAGAAAAAAGACAGTGAAGAGAGTATAGGCATTGAAAAGGAAGAAAGAAAAGAAAGAAGAAAGGAAGGAAGGAAGGAAAGAAAAAAAGGAAAGAAGGGAAGAAGGAAGAAGAACAAAGAGAAAGAGAGAGAGAGAAAAAGGAAGAGGTAAAGAGAAAGAGAAAAGAGTGTCAGGAAACATTTTTTTTAATGCCCAGAAGAGTTAAAAAGAAAAAAAAAACCAAGAAGAAATAACAAGTAGACAATATTTTGCCATTTTAGACTCACAAACTTAGTTCTAGAAAGGCTCTTAGAGATCATCTTTTTCAATACTCATTTTTATACACAAAAAAAATTAAGGCATAGAACAATTAAATCAAACAATAGAACAAAGTAACCAAGCAAGATCATCACTGGGATGATCATGTTCCCATGAGGATCCAAATCATAACCACATCTATAGAACTTTAAAGCAAATGAAGTTCTTTTGAAAGTAACTCCAGCCTAGAAATTATAATTTATTCTCCTCCTCTATGAACTGTTCTCACCCCTCTCTGAAGGACATGTTGAACTCTAGTGAGATAGAGGTTTCAAAGAATGAGAGGGAGCCCAAGAGCTCAACCTTTTTCAATCTGTCATTTTTTTAGACAGATCCCTAAGTTAGAAAGAAGTCAAATTCCTGCCCTGAGCTTACCATGAATACAAAACTCTTCTGGTCTATCATCATTTATTTCCTGGGAACAGGTGAGTCCTAAGAACAGGAGTGGAGATTTTATCTTAGGTTTGTCGATTATTTCTAGCTCCACATCTTTCTGGTGAGTTTGCATATCAGTCTCCGTGGACTTATTTCTGATTCTACCTTAGATCCCATGGATGCTAAAGATGCAAGAATTATCCAGAGCCCAAGACACATAGTCACAGTAATGGGAAAGGAAGTGAGAATTAAATGTGAACAGCATTTCAACCATGATGCCATGTACTGGTATAGACAAGATCAAGGCCAAGGACTCCAGCTCATCTATTATTCTATAATTGAAAATGATATACAGAAAGGAGACATTCCTGAGGGGTATAATGTCATTCGGAAAGAGAAGAAGTTCTTTTCTCTCATTCTGCAGTCATCTAGAACCAACCAAACGTCTTTGTATCTCTGTGCTACCAGCAGAGGCACAGGAAGAAAAAGTCAATTCCTGTCCATACACAAACCTTCTTCAGCCTCTACAATCCTGAACTGTTGATTCTTTCTGTTCTCATTATACTTCCCCAACACAAAAAGTTATTTTTCTTATAAATATATACTGTGGGAGGGAAATTCTAATTATACACTTTCATTATCCATATCCACAAAGGAGCTAATCTGATGTTTCAATATAGGGAAGAGATTTGTAAATATTCAGTATCAATTGCTGATTGATATAGAAGTCATTTGTTAATTAGATTTCTAAGGGTAATTAGATCATGAATTTATTAGAACAAAATTCAAAATGAACATCAAATCTTGAGACTATAATGATGAGAATTCTCTGAATTTGTATATGATTATAAAAGCTTCATTCTGCCCTATCTACATAAGTTTTTGATTTTGAAATATGAGGAATGAATAAAGGGATAGATATTGGTCATGACTATTTCCTAGAGAAGTATAAATAACATAACAGTTGACACTGAGGAAGTCAAAGAATACTGAAATCAATTAATCACTCAATGAGTATTTATTATGTGCCTATGTACCAAACATTATGATTATGATCTGCACCACTGGAGCCAATACAAACATTGATGAGATCATTCAACCATTAAAATATCAAAGTTTATATAAGTACTGTAGGCCAGTATTTTCAAAATGTATTCCCTGGACTTCTGGAGGTACCCAAACTCTTTCAGATTATCATTGAGATCAAAATTATTTTCATAATAATACAAAGATGCTACTTGCCTATTAAAAAACCTTCCTTTTCCAACTACATATCTATATGAAACTTGATTTTCTTCATATATACTTCGACTGAAACAACATATTATAAAGGATTGAAAGCAGAAGCTAAAATGGGAATCTAGTTAGCTTCTATTAAGCCAGATATTGGAGACATATGTAAGAAAAGAAAAAAGAAAAAAAAAAAGAAAGAAAATCAATGCTACTTTCCTTGCTGATTTTTTGTTTTGGAAAATATAGTTTTTAAAATAAAATTATAATATTTATGTTAAAATATAACAGGCTTATTACTTTAGATGAATTAATAAGTAGATATTTTTAAAATACCAGCTTTAATTTCTAATAAAACCATTCATAGACATAACTCATATAAATAAAAACTCTCTAGCATCTCCAATATTTTTAAAAAATATAAACATTTTCAAAAATATAAAGGGCTTCTGAGACCAAAAAAAAAACAAAACAGGAGACACAATGACCTTAGCACAAGACTGAAAAATGGATAGTAGCATGGATTTCATTTAATGCAAAAAGATCACTGCTTTCTAATTACTATCACAGAAACACACAGGACATTTTTTTACACAAACATTCCTTAGATAATACATGTCTAAGCATAATGAAACATTATATTCTTTGAAGAATCAAAATTCCAGGGGGCCCAGAGAGCAATGGAAAACCATGAAATTCATAAGTAGACTTCAGTATATGAACATTGAAGATTATCAAGTAAGATGTATCATAAATTAGGTCATCTAGAAAACATTATCAGGAAAAGGAGGGCAGGGCATTGAAGGATGGTGCAGTGAATAGAATACCAGTCCTGCAGTCAGGAGGACTTGAGTTCCAATATGGCTTCAGATAATTAACTAATTGTGTGATCCTGGGTAAATAATCTAACTCAGGTTGCTTATACCTATCCCCACCCCACAAAAGGAGGTAGACTGACCAGATTTAATAGTTGAGATAACTAATATTATTTCAAATGTCCTGTTGGTATGAACAAAACACTAAATAGTCTAAAGATTGGTTCCATAGAGTTTCTATGTCATATTTATTAAAAGTCACAGACAATAATTACATGTGATTAGGGATATAAGTATAAAAAGAAAGACAGTCCCTTCTCTCAAAAAGTTTACATTCTAACAGGAGAAGACCCCACATAAAAGGGATATAAAGGGGAGTATGTGTGAAAGTGAGTGAGTGGGGGTGAGGAAGGTGATAACTATGAAGGTAAAATGTAAGGAATCAGAAGCAGAATTGCAAAGGAATAAAGAAAAGTCCTCCTGTGTACTTCTTCAAAATGGAACCCTATAAGTAACTCCCTTAAGGGGAGAAGTGGGTTGAATTACTGGGAAGTTGCAAAATTCAGAGTAATCTTAAACCAATGAGATTCATAGGTTTTGGGATTTCAGGATTCTTTATACTCTTAAAAATTATTGAGAACCCTTTCCAACAGCTTTAATATGGGTAATATATTTTATTTTTGTGGATTAATATCAATATTTAACATAGAAATTAAAATGTCTTAGAATTGTTATATAATAGTTTTGATCTTGGGACTCCTTAAAAAGGGTCTTAGAGGCTTCTAGGGCCCCCAAACCACACTTAAACACCTATTATCTTAGACTATCTAATTAAGTCATTTTATCTCTCTTAGCATATTTTCTTCTATTGCCAAAAAAGAGATTGGACTCAATTGTCTCCAAGTCCTCTTCTAACTCCAAAATAATATCATTACATCAGATTCAGATGGCTAATATAACAGGATTCAGGGAGATAATGATGAGAAATTGCCTTGAAACAATATAAAGGGCAATATAATTTAATACATGGTTATCTATCCTCAAATTACATATTCTACATTTTAACATTTCATCCATCTACATTTTATGTTGTTTGAATAAAACAGTTTCACTCCCTTTCCCAAACCTTCTCTGAACTTTTTCACATTCTCTTCATATACTGATCTTTCCACAAGGGGTCAGTAGCATATTTTGAATCACTTGTTTTTGGTGGCCTTTATAAATAACTACCTAAATTCTACAGAAGTATTTTCAAAGCATTTGAAATATTCAAGATGCATTATGACACATTACTTGATGCAGTCTGAAGGCCGGTTGAGCCAAGGTTTCTTGTTTTTCATCACATATAACAAATCATTGATTTTGCACTGGCTATCTGGAATATTCTTCCTACCTTCATTATCTTGTAGTTACAAGATTCATCTTCATTCATCTTTCATTCATTGTTCCTCCCTCCTTCCAGCCTTCCCTTCCCGTTCCTTCCTTCCTTCCTTTCTCTCTTTTTCTTGTTCCTCCCTCCATTTTCTCCTTTTCTCCTTTTCTTCCTCCTCCCTCCTTTCTTCTCTCCCTCCCTCCCTGCTTCCTTCCTTCCTTCCTGAATCCTAACTCTTTGTGACCCCATCTGGATTTTCTTGGCGAGACACTGGAGTGCTTTGTCATTTCATTTTCAACATCATTTTACCAATGAAGAAACTGAGCAAACAGGACTAAGTGACTTGCCCAGGGTCATACTTAATAAGTCTCTGAGACCAGATATGAACTTAGGAATTTGAGTCTTCCTGACTCAAGGATTGACATTCTATCCACTGCACCATGTGGATGCCTCGGTGGGTTATATATTTTAAAAATACCTACATATGTGTCTACAACCATTTGCCATTATTCACCATCCCCCCTAATCCCTCACCCTTGAACTAGTATGTAATATATAGTATGGTATCATTTTACTTTTGTCTGTTTCCCTTATACACAGTTTAGTGCTTATTCTATAACAAAAATCTAATAAACTTTTGCTGATTGATTTTGTAAGGCAAGTTCTCTGCTTCTGGTGATTTGATGTTGTCACAGAATGTTGTTGTGCATCATAAAGTTTAAATATGTTAGCAAGGTCTAACATGCTTTGATCCCTTTATTAGGTATGAAAATCTCTCAATCTCTCTGAATCAAGAAGGAGTTGACTAAGCAAACAAATTAATCATCATCCTTTGAAAAAAATTTGAAGTTGAATCCTAAGGGCTCAAGGCAGGGTTCAGAAAAGATGTGGAATGAGACCTGCAGGGAGGAAAGGGGAAAGGAATGTCTCCTTCCTTCCCTCTACTGATTATGGCACTAGCAATAGATCAAGATATATACCGTACAACAATAAGCGTTTGTCAGTTTGAGACACAATTGAAAGGTCATAGCCACATGCTCTAGAAAGACACAGATATGAAATACAATATCCTGAAGGAGAAGCTTCCAGGGTCATGATCCCAGAACCAGATAATGTAGAGGAGCAAGCCCAAGAAACCAAAGTATTAATTGCATAAACTGAAGCAGAATAGAGACATTTTGGGATATTACACCTGAATGACATTTTCTGGCTATATAAGTTGAGTTTGGGAGTGGGAGGAGGTGAGCCTCAACTTTACAATTGGAACCCGGGAAGAAAGTTATGATAGAGAGTAGAGGTAAAAGTCAAAGAGAGAAACAGAAAAAAAAAAAAAAATCCCCCCTTTGTAATTGTTATCCCCCCTTTTTTACTACAGAGCATCTAAATAAACAGGAAATAGATGAAGAGTTTGGAAACAGATCACAAATTTGTCCCAGAGATATGATATTTTATTTATGGGGGACTTAAAAGTATCCAGATTCCTGCTAGAGTTTTTCTTTCTCTATCTGCCCGTGTGTGTGTGTGCATGTATTTTTGTTTTGTCTGAATTTTTGCGGCTCCATGGACCATAGCATGATAATGTTGTCTATGGGGTTTACCTGGCAAAGATACGAAGTTTGCATTTCCTTCTCCAATGGATTAAGGCAACCAGAGCTGAAATGACTTGCCCAGGATCACATAGCTAGCAAATATATGAGAATGGATTTGAATCCAGTATTTTGTGCCTGCAGGCTTAGAGTTCTATCCACTGAGTGACCTACCTACTTCCACAGGTAATATGTATTAGTATGTGTGTGTGTGTGTGTGTGTGTGTGTGTGTCGTGTGTGTGAGATGTCTAGGTTGTTTATAAGTATCCCAAAACTTAACTTGCTGTAGTGATACTTTCCTCCTCCAAAAGATAGAATTAATGAGAAATTGTATCTTGACTAGTTTTGACTAAAAGGAAGAAATCAGTTGCTTTGCTGTGGTGGAAATAGTGGAAAGTTTAGGGTAGAAGTCAGTGATTTATCATAAAGTTTGTGACAAAAGGAAGGAAATCTAGCCATAGTCTGATATATGGTATAGATTTTGAAAAAAAAATAGATTTCAAAATGTTCAAAGGAAAGATTGATAGAATCACTTGGATGAAAATATTTCAGTAGAAGTATAATGAAAGCCACAAAGAAAAACAATTCCAGTAGTAAGGAAAAGGATGAAATTTGTCTGAAGAGAACAAAGTGTATGACTAAGAACTCACTGGGTACCTTAGGTTTAGAAAAGAAATGAATACAAATAGAAGCAAGACCAGGTAACAGTAAATTAACAGAAGAGTGTGCCATGACCCTGAAAAATTATATTAGGAATACTAAAGCATAGAGTGAACTGAGACTAATGAGAATGACTAAGAATAAAAAACCTAGGATTTTTTAAAAAGGTATCTCAGGAGAAAAGGGGAAGGCTAAATCAGGAATGTATCCTTTTCTCCAACTGGATGGCAAAAGGATAACTGAGAGAAAGTAAAGCTGCTTATTTCTCATTTTATTGCTCTTTGATTTGCAAAGGAAGATGTACTTTATATTGGAAAAGACAGAAGAAAAAATGACTAACAGATTTGCTACTCAAGACAAGAAAGGAGATAGTAAGATATTAATTGAAAAATTAAAATCACTAGGCCTATCTGAATTTTATATATTTGATTTCTAACAGAAATTACCATTGTGATTATTGAGCCACAACCAGTGATATTTGAAAGATCATGGAAAAAAGGAGATTGGAGGCAGCCAGGTGATCTGGTGGATAGAACTCTGAGCCTGGAGGAAGGAAGGAAGGAAGGAAGGAAGGAAGGAAGGAAGGAAGGAAGGAAGGAAGGAAGGAAGGAAGGAAGGAAGGAAAGTGAAGATCTGAGTTTTAGACACGAATTAGATGTGTGATTCTGGGAAAATTACTTAATCTCTCTTTGCCTTAATCCATTGAAGGAAGAAATGATAAACCGCTCCAGTGTCTTTGCCAAGAAAATTTCATGGTTATTATAGTTAGTGGAGCTCACAAAGAGTTGGACACAACTGAACAAGTTATTATTAGCTATTATATGACATATAAATGTATGTAATAAATTACATGCCTACATATTTATATACCATATATGTCTGAATTTTTGCGGCTCCATGGACTATAGCATGATAATGTTATCTATGGGGTATCCCTGGCAAAGATACGAAGTTTGCATTTCCTTCTCCAGTGGATTAAGGCAACCAGAGCTGAAATGACTTGCCCAGGATCACATAGATAGCAAATATATGAGAATGGACTTGAATCCAGTACTTTGTGTCTGTATGTATACACATGCACACACTATTGTGCATGTGTACATAAGTACATAAGAACAGGTACAAGGCAATGGAGGTTGAGGAGAAATACAAACAGCTAGGGGATCAAGAGAGGTGACATTTTAACTTAATCTTGAAGGAGCTAGGGATTCCAGGACTCAGAAGTGAGGACACAGTACATTCCCATTATGGGAGATAATCTGTGTCTTGACAATGTACAATCTAACCTCTGTCCCATTTTGAAAATTAGGAAATGAAAGCCCAAAAAATAGATATTATAGCCTGCCTCAACTCATAGGTGTAATAAAATATGCCCCACCCCATATGTAAATACAATTTTTTTTAAATGAATCTGAATTTGAATACCAGCAGGCTTCTAACTCCTAAGTCATAACCACACCTACAGAGCTAAAAGTATTCTGAATGTAATTATATTCTATTGTTTCTTCCTCTTTTCTAGGAGATGCTCCAGCCTCCCCTGGGAAGACTAGTTCCATTACAAGGTTTTAGAAGATGTATTAAGCTAAGGGCTCCCTTGATCTCAGCCATTTTTCTATTCCACTCACCAGCAGCCAGAGTTCTATTCCAAGAAGTCCCTTCCTTGCTGCTCTGATTAAGCCATGAATAATAGGCTTCTTTGGAGTGTGATTATTTGTTTCCTGGGACCAGGTGAGTCCTAGACACTGATGGAAAATAGTTTCCTTCTCAGATTCTGGTTGAAATCCTATCCCTGAGAGATTCAGTGTCAATTTCTCTCTTTTGGTTATTTCTGCTTTCCTCATAGGTCTCCTGGAAAGCAAAGATGCTGGAATCACCCAAACCCCAAGAAATCTAATCACGGGAATAGGACAGAATGTGACACTGAAATGTAAACAGAATTTGGGACATGAAACCATGTACTGGTATCGTCAGGATCTGGGCCAGGAGCTTAAGCTCATTTATTTCTCAATAACAAGAGGTGATATTCAGAAAGGAGACATTCCCAAAGGATACAATGTCACACGGAAAGAAAAGGAGATATTTGCTCTCCTCCTGCCCTCAGCCAGCACCAAACAAACATCCTTTTATCTCTGTGCCAGCAGTCAACACAGTAAAGCAAAGTTAACTCTTCTCCACGCAGAAACCTCCTTCATCCCTCACTGCAACTCTGAGGGGCAGAATCTTCTTGTCATTTATTACCCTTCTCCCAACACAGGAAGCTATTATTGCTGTGAGAAAACTATGAATGAACTCCCTTTGTACCATTTGTCACATTCTTGCATGAATTACAATTTTAAAATCCCATATATCCCTTAATAGAACATGGAATTAATAAAAGCAATTTTCTGTATTGCCCAATCATTTTACTAGTGTCCTACTCTCCGTGACCTCATTTTTGGGTGTTAATTGGCAGAGGTACTGGAATTGTTTCTATTTCCATTTCCATCTTGCAGATGAGAAAGCTAAAGCAAACAGATATAAAGAACTTGCCCAGAGTCACATGGCAAGTAAGTTTCTTCAGGCTGGATTTGAACTCGTGAAGGTGTGTTTTCTTGATTCCAAGTCCAGCATTCTATACCACCTTGCCGCCCCAAACTTTGCATGCAGTAGTTACTTAAAAAATTTTGTCGTACTAATGAATTATTATTAACATTAATTACTAACATGTCATAGTGTTATAAAATTTGCAATCCGTTTTACAAAGACCGTCTTCCTTGAAAGATGGCAGTACAATAGATAGATGACTAGTTCAGGAGTAATAGGACTTGGATTCAGATCCTTCCTCTGAAGTTTCCTACCTGTGTGAAACAGAGTGAGTCATCAAGTTTATTTTGGTCTCAGTTGCTTCAACTCAGGGTATGGGAATTTCCTGAGGCAGATTCCAAAGTTAGAAGTTTTAGGACTACTGACTTATTAGAACAGAAGCCCCCTAAGGTCAGGGGGCCACAAAATCATATTACATCACATCTATTAATTCCCAGACAGACTGCAGCTAATGATTCATTTATTTGAATATACAAAGCAGAACTAGTGAAATTTTCCCCAATTAGGAGAGATATTGAGCAGAGTTAATAGGGCTACTCCAATTATTCTCAAGATATTCCAAGGTTTCTTGTGAAAGAGAGGAGTAGAAACAAAAGTCTTCATTTGCAAATGCCCTTAGAACTATAAGACTTTGGAAATTAAGATAGTCACAGAGCTCCCAGAGAACATAGAGATACCAGAAGCCATGGACTCATTGGTCTACTCACACCACTTCACAGTAAAAGGAAAAACTTGCTATAATTGATGAAGTTCTCCCCCAGACTCCCTGCCCCCAACCCCCAAAATATAACAATTATTCTGAGTTCAATTTCTTGGGGAAAGACTAATTTCATCTTCCTTCTCAGGATTTTACAGGTGCCCCTGAGGGGTTGGGAGTGTCTTTCTCTAATGCTATTAACTCTCCACTATCTGGGTGGAGTCCCAAATCCATTTAGCCATTTAACATCAATTAGGTTTTACAAAATGCTATTTACTTTAAAAATATAGCAAAAAGAGGTGAGGTAGAGCCAAGATGATGGAGTGAAGCCTAGAACTTTATTGAGTTCTCCCAGTTTCCTTCAGAAACAATACAAAACAAAGCCTCTGAAGATTCTGAAATGACAGAATTTATGAAGAGATGGAATGAAACAAATTTTCAGTTTAAGATAATTTGGAAGGAGTTCAGGAAAACATTAGTCTCACTGAAAGGGGTGAACATCTCAGCTCACATGGTATCTGAGCAAGTCAGTGGGAAAACCTTAACAGATCAGAACACAGATTAACAATCCAGATGCTTGGTCCTGGCTCAGTAAAACAGTAATACAGCAGATCAGTGGAACAGCCTTCAGGAAACCCAGCAACAACAGCCAGGACTGGATCTGGCTATCTTCAGTGATGGGAGCAAGTTACCAAACTCAAGGGATCCCTGTGTCAAAGGTGTGTGGTACGGAAATGGTGAGGGAACACCATTTAATAAAAAAAGCTGGAGAGAGCTCTAGAGAAAAGCAAAGTTTATTGTACATTCTCGCGAGAAGGGCGTCCCACTCTTCAAGTAGACTATAGAAGAGAGGAAGCACCTCCTGTGGGCAGGACAGCACCTTTAATCCCTAACGCAAAACGCCCCCTCCCACCACTGACCCTCATCCTCATTGGCTGAGAGTCTTACATTCTAAACGCGAGATCTACCCATGAAATTGAACTTGACCAATAAGTACATAGTTGCCCATATTTGGATGAAATAGGGAGATGTCATAGGAGGGGAAGGCAATGCCCTTTGCTCGAACTTCAGAGTCCTTCAGGCCTACTCGAACTCTGAAGTAGATGAAGCCTTACTCGATTTTCACAACTGTCTTGAAAGATCTCACCTCATCTCATTCAAAGGCAAAGCTCAAAACTGCACAAGAAGCTTGGGACAGCACCCCCTATCCCAGGACAAATTATCTACGTAAGAAACCATAAAGGAAGATATAAACTAAGTCCAGAGAGTCTTCTTGGAATAGCTCATAAAGGATTTTAAAAGTCAAATAAGAGAGAGAAAAGAAAAACTGGGGAAGTACATTAGAGGTATGCAAAAAAGAGTCAACATCTTGGAAAAGGAAGGACAAAAATTGATTGGAAAAAAAAATTCCTTAAAAATATAATTGGTCAAAAACAAAAAAAAAGTTCACTGAGGAAAACATCTGTCAAAGAAGAATTAATCATATGGAAAAGGAGATACAAAAACTAATTGAAGAAAATCATACATTAAAAACTAAAGCTGGACAGATGAAACCTAGTAACTCTATCAGATATCAAGAATCAGTTGAACATGTAAGTAAAACAAATAGAACCAGGAATACATTATATACAATAACAGCAAGAATGTGTGATGATCAATTATGAAAGACTTGGTTCTTCTTAGTGGTTCAGTGATCCAAAGCATTCCCTAGACTTTGAACAAAAAATGTCATTTGAATCCAGAAAAAAGATCTAAGGAGACTGAATACATGCTGTGTTTTAAAAAATAAAATAAAAAGTAGTTTAATAAACTTTTTAGATTTTTAGAATTAAAAAAATAGAAGAAAATGTAAAACATTTCATTGAAAAAACAACTGGGGACCACCTAGTGGTGGTGCAGTGGATAGAGCACCAGCCCTGACATCAGGAGGACCTGAGTTCAAAATCTGGTCCCAGATACTTAACACTTCCTAGATGTGTGATCTTGAGCAAGTCACTTAACTCCAATTGCCTCAGCAAAAACAAAACAAAACAAACAAACAAAAAAACTGGCCAGGAAAATAGATATAGAAGAGGAAAATTTTAAATTATTGTACTACCTGAAAGTCACAATAAAAAAAGAGTCTGGACAGCATTTTTCAAGAACTCATCAAAGAAAACTTCTCTTATACACTAAAACTAGGAGCAAACTAATCAATGAAAGAATCTACTGATCACTTCCCAGAGATCCCACAAGAAAAACTCCAGGAAATACTGGCAAATTTCAGAACTATAAGATCAAGGAGAATGTATTATAAACTGTCATAAATACACATTTCAGGTATCAAAGAGCCAGTGTATTACTTGAAATTTGGCATCTTTTACAATAAAGGATTAGAGGGCCTGGAATATGATCTTCTGGATGGCAAAGAAGCTTGGATTACAATCAAGAATATACTACCCAGCAAAATTGAATATGGATCTTTGATGGAGTAGAGGGCTTTCAATTGTTTCTAATGAAAAGATCAAAGCTATTTAGAAAATTTGATCTTCAAATACAAGACTCAAGAGAAACATAAAAAGGTAAACAGGAAAGGAAAAACAAAGTTTTATTTAAAGGTTAAACTGTTTTCATGGGAAGATGATCTTAAGAATTGTATATTTTATTAGGAAAATTATGTGCCTATATATAAATAGTGTGTGAGTATTAGTTGGCTTTGATGTGATGATATTTTAAAAAAGACATTAAGGAATGGGAAAAGGATTGTACTGGAAAAAGAGGAAAGGGGAGGTGAACTGGGATAAATTAGATCACATGAAGAGGCACAAAAGACCTACTTACAGTAGAGGGAAAGAAGGGAGGTGGATGAGCATTGTTTGAATCTTAACCTCATTAGATTTGGCTCAAAGAATAATATACACACTTAGTTGAATTTTAAAATTTATTGTACTCTACAGGGAAATGGGAGGACAATAGGGAAAGAAAAGGGAAGGGCTGGATAGAAGGAAGGAATAGAAACAGTAGGAAAAAGGATTAAGAGAAGGAAGAAGGGGTGATAGAAGGGATGATGAGGGAGAGAGTGATCAGAAACAAAACATTAGTGAGGAGGAACAGAGTGGAAAGAATATATAGCAAAAAGAGAAGTACAAACATTTCCTCATCCTCAATAACTGGGCAGCACATTCTTCCCTACAGTGTATTGATCCCTAGAGAAAGTGAGCTTAAAGGCAACTCACTTTCTTCATAGTATTGGTCCCACCAAGTTTACTGTCAAAACATGACATTGTCACTGTATCAATCCCCATTTTAGCTATCACTGGGCTGGGTATCTCCTCTCAAAGACATCCTAATGGCTCTTTACTCTGACCTTTGGATGCTCTTAATGATCTTCAGTCTTTTTCAAGAAGGCAAAAATGGAAACCTGAACTCATGGGACATATAGAGCTCAGATGAAAAGTAACCTGGGTCCCCTGCCCTTAATGCTATAACAGGAAGGGGAAAAACATGCTTCAATGTCAATTTAATTATCATTTAGTATTCAATATAGAAGGATGAAGAAAATGCATTTATACTTCTGGCACTGTCTCTATGTAATTAGCACTTGTGAAATCTTTTTTTTACACATGAAATTTCTAGGATAATAGATTCAAGGTTCTTTGTCCATAACCATTCAAAACAATAAGTCCTCACTAAATGTCAACATTTTTATCTAGTTATCTAGAGGAGGACTTTTAAAAGTTTCTTCCATTCACAAATCCTTTTCATTGGAGAAATTTTTACAGGACTCTATCTTGAATTTGAGCTGAGATGTTTCTGGAAGTATTCATTCATACACATTGCAAAATGGACATTTTGGGTGTTCAGAACCAACATAGCAATGAAGTTGTGAGATGAAATACAGATAAACACAGCAAGAAACATCTTGGATTCATTACATTTTAAATTTTGAATTAATTTTTAGTTGTTATGTCCAGAACTCTTACTGTTGCCAAATTTTTCATGACCCCCCCACATTCAGTTATGTAAACCCATATGGAGTTATAACTCAAAGTTTAAGCTTTGATCTAGAGGACAAAATTAATTCCAAGCAATGTGGAAACATACACTGACACACACATACACACACATATATGTATATGTATATGTATATATATATATATATGTATATATATATATATATATATATATATATATATATATATATATATATATATATATATATATATATATATATATATATATATATACATTTTTTTTATGTCCACACATATTGATGAGATCTTCAGTGTTAGGTATGGTTAGCTGATGAATTGATAAAAATTGATTCCTGAGGCAATTAGGCAAAAGGCTCTGATAGAGATCAGTTCAGCATCATGGTCCCACCCTTTGGAGAGGTGGTCTAGTCTGAAATTCAAGTTATGTCAAACTCCTGAGACCAAACCCCCTGCAAAACTTCCCTGTAAAACCTACTTGTGGGCTAACCCATGGCTGCTGCCTTCCTTTGGGTCAGCCTGCCACACCACTTTGCCTTGTGGTACTTTTCCCTTCCCCTTCCCTCATGCCCTGTAGTATTTCCCCTAACTCTATTATACTTCCCAATCTCATTTTTCCTCCTTACAGCTAACTAACTCTTTTATGGTAGCAAGTCCCTTTCAGGATTTAGCCTGTCTGGGCTAAGGACATGCCCCAACCTCATAGAGTATTCCCTTTCTACTAGGTAATTGTGAGTTCCACTGAGTAATTTGTCTTCCATGTGCTTTCCCAAATCTATTTCATGTTTACCATTCCCCATGTCTATTGTATTCTTGAATTTTGTCTGTTATCTATTCCCCTAAATAAATCTAAGTTATGCCAAAGAGAATGACCATTGTGAATTCTTCAAATGTCTGAACCTCAACTTTTGGTGTTAACTATGTAATGCAGGAGAAACTGAGCAAAATCTGTATATGCATATGATAAGTATATGTGTTTGTTTATATATATATATTGTTGTGCCATCGTTCCTTTTTTATGTCCTGACCCAGTTTCCCTAATTGTCCTATTCAGTTACTCTGCCTCAGGTTATAACCATTCCCTCTTAATGTTTGATAGGATAAGTCTTATATCTTAGACCTCAGGCTATAATCATTCCCTCTTAATGTTTGATGGGATAAAGATCATTATCCATTTTAGACATCATTAGAATATCAGAAATCTCTCCAGTACCTCACTCCATTATTTCATCCTTGGTGCCTCCCCCCATTAGGTCATCCATCCAGGTACCTCCCCATTATGTCATCGTTCTTGTTACCCTATAAAAGAATCTTGTATCTGACAATCACTGCTGGATTCTTAAAGACGATGGTCTCTTTCAACCCTGGGACCAAACTATGGTTCCATTTGGTCCCAGTAAATCTCTCCCTTTTAAATAAAATATTGAATTGTTCTCTAATCTCTATCTTGCTCAGTTTCTCTGGCATTACAATATGTATACATAAATAAAATTCAGAAATGCAGATAAATTAGAAGCCAACAAAATGGACATAATTTTACACACAAAATCAGTCTAAATATGGTAACTAAATAATTGATGTTATATATCAAATAATTTCTAAATTAAATGACAATTATCAAAATACATAAAATGTGCAGGAATTTTAACAAAACATGATAAAATTCTCAAAAATTGATCATTATATATTACATATGTTTCTTTATTCCCAAATGCTTTAATGAAGGAAGAAATGAGAATGGTAAAGTATAATCCTCAGATGTAATTTCTCTATGTAATAAATTTTTTTCCTGGGGGCTTCTTGTGTCTCTTGGAAAACACCTGGAGTCTTTTCCTAGGGACTCATGTGAAATGAATGAACTTCTCTGGGTGTTGGACTTTCAAGATGAAGGTTACCAGCAGAGACATGGAGAAATTGATGATACTCCAGGGTGGCTCTCTTTTCATACCCTAGTTTTCCACGAATCCAGCAGATATTTCCTATTATAACTAGAAGAAAGGAAAGCAGACATCTGCAGAGAAATAAATAAGATCTTATACTAGCTCAGAATTTCAGTATCTAGCTAGTGTCTAACTCAACTTGACCTCAGCGTTGCCCCAGGCATCAGGAGCTTCACTTAAGTATCTGAGATTTCATTTTATAGTATCCTGATGTGAGACCCAATTCAAATGTGGCTATACTATAGTAGGACAAGGGGAAACTCAAATGGTTGTTGCTTTTGAACACTGGAAATCTTGAGTGTAGTTTTTACTACCATTTTTTTCTAATTAAACTAAATTTCTTGCTCAGGTAATGAACAAAAGTTAGTCACCAAATGTTTAAAGAGGTAGAGAGTGGCTAGTGAATGAAATTTTCTTCATCTGTGACATGAGGTTTTTAACTAGATAGATGGAAGAGTTCACTCTTTCCCCCAGTCTTAGAAAGTTAGGATAGGAAAGGACTTAAAACAGTGGGAAGAGAGGAAGAAAAGATAGGCAAGAAAAAGATTAAAAAATGGGAAAGAGGTAAGGATGAGATAAAGGACTGGTTAAATTATCACTTAGAAAGTGTTTGAGCAAAAACCCTGGAAAGACTTATATAAATTGATGCTAAGTGAGGTGACTAGAACCAAGAGAACATTGTACACAGCAACAGAAATATTATATGATGGTCAACTGTGATGGACTTGACTCTTTTCAGAATGAGATGATTCAAAGCAATTCCAATAGACTTGTGATACAACGAATCATCTGCATTCAGAGAGAGAACTATGGAGACTAAATGTGAACCATAGCATAATATTTTCACCTTTTTAGTTCTTGTTTGTTTCCCTGTTTGTTTGTTTTTCTTTCTCATTTTTCCTCTTCTTGATCTGATTTTCCTTGCATGATAAATGTGGAGATATGTTTGGAAGAATTGCACATATTTAACCTATGTTGAATTATTTGCTATTCAGAGGACGAGGGAACTGGAGAGGGAGGGAGAAAATTTTGGAATACAAGGTTTTGCAAGGGTGAATGTTAAAAACTATCTTTGCATGTATTTTGAAAAATTAAAAAAAAACTATTATTATTTTGAAAAATAAAGTGTTTGAATAGGTGAAAAGTGAGCACAATGAAAACTGGAAAAGATTTAAGGATAGAAGAAGGATGCTGACATCACTGAAAGACTCCACCTAGTATAACTGGAAGAGTCCCAGAGATCTTTAAACTGCCAAAAACTTTCCTTTTTCCTATAACAGTAACTTGTTCCTGCCCTAACCCCACCATGCATAGTTACCAGGTTCTTTACTGTATGACTATTTGTCTACTAGGAACAGGTGAATCCTAATTACAGATTAGAAATTTCTGTGTTAGACTTGAGAGGTCCTGGTTTCAAACCTTACACTCGGAGTTGCAGTTTCAAAATCTGTTATTGACTTAAGAAGGGCATGGTCATTCTGGTTTCTATCTTTTTTTTCAATAGGATATATGGAAGATAAAGTCACCCAGACTCCAAGACACCTAGTCACATCAAGAGGAGAAAACATAATTCTGAGGTGTGATCCAATCAAGATACATGTCTACATTTTTTGGTATCGACTGCTCCTGGAAGAAGAATTAAAGTTCATGGGTTATCTTCAGAATGAAAAAGTCTTAGACAAGTCAGGTGTGCCAAAAACTCGATTCTCAATAGGTTGGCCCCGAAACTCATCCTCTAATTTGAACATTCAATTCACCGAGCCTCAAGATTCAGCTATTTATTTCTGTTCCAGCAGCCTAGGCACAGCATTATGAAGTCATCTCTTTTCTTTGCACAAACCCCCTCTGGACACCACAAAAGAAATAACAGTTAGACACAAAGGAAAGACAGTTACAAGGCTTTGATGATTTGAGATGGAAGAAATTTGGGGGGATTTGTGGTAAAACTGAAAAATAAATCAAAGGAGAAAAAAGAATGAGAAGGAGAAAGGAAAGGAGAAGAATGATAAATTATAGAATAGCTCAAAGGAAGTTTCAAAAAAGTAAAAATGTATAGTTGAAAGCAAATTGAATTTGGAGTCATAGGACTGAATTAAAATCCCAACTTTGCCATTTACTACCACTATGGCCTTTTGTAAATCAATCACCTACTATGTGCAAAGTATTCTGTGATCACTTTACCACTTTAATAACAACTTTCTAAATGGCACAGTGGTTAAAGTGCCAGACCTTCAATCAGGGGTTTAAAGTTCATATTAGTCTCATAATCTTACCAGCTGTGAGAACCTGGGTAAATCACATAACCCTGTTTGCCTCAGTTTCCTCATCTATAAAATGAACTGGAGAAGGAAACTGCAAACTATTTCAGTATGTTTACCAAAAAAACAAAACAAAACAAAAACAAAAACAAAAATGGGGTCATGAGGAGTCAGAAATGACTGAATAACTAAACATTGTTATAATGCTTTATTGATCTTTATATGACCATTAAGTGATAGATTTAGAGCTGGAATGGACCAAAGGTCATATAGCACATTATTCTATTTTACAGAGAAGAAATATTTCTGTATATTGAAAATGAAGTCTTCAGGAGAAAATGAAAAATCTATCAAATTAACAGCTGATTAAGATGTTTTTAAAAAGGAGAAAATGTGTGATTGGTATTCTGAATCTCACTCTAATATATAGAAAAATGGATTCCTCATCAGGGAGACCTTAGGGAGATTGCTAAGAATATATTTGCCTGTAATTTAACAAAATTTATCCCAAGGACTTTAAAGTAAAATGGAAGTAACAGGGGAAAAAGGACTACTATATTAGGTATAATAGAGAAAAGCTGAAAGAGATAGAAAGACTGTCAAAAGAAATACCCAGAAAGAATTATATAGAAAACAAAAGTCAAGAAAGGAATCAGTAATAAAACATTTTATTGAAACAGTAATGCACAAAGGTAAAAGTGGCAGTAATAAGGAAGATGAACCACAGAGCCACATATAAGTAGGAGATTTTGGCCTTATATGTTACTAAGAGTTGATAGAATGAGTCCCATGACTAGAATATGGTTTAACTAGGTAATATGCATATTGCTGGTGTAGGCAACAAAATAAATCTACCTGATTTCAGAAGACTGAAAGTGAAAAAATATCTCCCATCTCTTAGCAGAGAAATAGTGAATGAATTTTAAAATATGAACAATGGTTGATTTGTTTTGCTTAACTGAACTTACTTGTTACAAGAAAGAATTATATTGATGTGGGAGCATCATAAGGAAGTAACAGTGATGTTTAAAAAAAGAAAAGGGGATCAACAAAATATTTAAAAGAAAAATAAAAGAACAACAACAGTAAGAAAGAGAGTAAAAATGTCTTTTTTTATTATATGCTATAAATCACTCAGAAAACAGGAAAATCAATGATGAGTCTGAAAAACATCAGGAGCTTGGATCAGAATCATCATAAAGCTGAAATCGAAACTTCAGTTTTCTGCACATCTATTGGAACACTCTGCTAAAAGTGGACCAGCTAAAATTTTCTTTATTTGGCTTAATTATAATTTCATTCTTCAAAGGATTGGGAAATTAACAGGGGGAAAATTCTATTAATTATCTCATTTTCATTAACAAGAAGGAACACATTGAAGGGATGATAAAAAATCTTGGAGAAAGCAACCTCTGCACACAAGTATTTGAGAAAGAGTAAGGAAAACTGGGTATAATCTTATATATATATTCTATATTGTTGGTAAATAAGCTTTAGGAATTCCAGAGAAAAATATAGATTTAATACTGTGGATTTAAATTCTAGAGGGGAATTCAACCCAAGATGGGTTGAAAGCTCTGATGATCATCTTGAAGACACTAAGATAAACAAGTATTACAAGGAGGAAAAGGGAAGTGTCCTAGAAGAATGATGTGGAGGAATAATGAACTGATCAATCAGATTCAAAACAAAAGAAACTTTTTAGATAATAATAGCAAGTAATGAGAGATGCATGGGCAGCTAGGTGAGGCAGTGAACAGAGCACTGGGCTTTTCTAAGTGCTTTTTAGCTATGTTAGGGGGATAATGGAGGATTAAAGAATGAACGGCAGGAACAATGTTAATTGAAGTGAAAAGATACTATGGCTTAACTCATTGCTGAGGGTAGGATTGGGAGGGAGAAATTAGGAGGAAGAGAAGGCAGATTTTCATTGATTGAAAAAATTTTAATTAAAAAAGACATAGACTAAATGGTACACACGCATTACACATCCATCCATTTACTTCTATGCAAAGAGAAGCACTTGTATGGTCTCTCTAGAGGCAAGGGTTTTTAAAATTCTGTCTTTGTTAAGAGGTAGGAGGGTGTGGCCATTGTTTTCTAGAGTTCTCTCTTACCCTGCATTTTTGAGTGTCATGCATACCTGGGACCTCAAAAGCTGGCAGGATCTCATTCCATTCAGCATCTCAAAGGACCAAAGGCCAGAATTGTCATGGATGCCTCATTTCTTTCTTGGGTAGCCATTTTTCTTTCTGTTGCAAGTAAGTCTTAGATCCTTTTATTATATTTTATTTTATTTTGAACTGTGATTTCATTGACTCCAAGTGAAAAAACTCCACAAATGCTGATTGGCAGCTGCTCTTTCACTATAGTCTTAGAAAGCTGTGTTGCACATTGAGTGGCTAAGTGATTTGCCCAGGACTGTGGAATCAGTATATCAGATGCAAGGCTTAAAGTCAGATTTTTCTGACTTCAAGCCAGCCCTGTACCCACTATATGACAATTGCCTTCATTATAAATGGCAAATCTATCTCCTGGGTTTGGTAATTCCCTTGTTAACCATTTTTCCCCTTTGGACTATAATATTTGAGTTCCTTTTTTTTTAACTGACTCAGTTTCTATCATCTTCCCCCATAGTCCCAGTGGATGCTGGAATCATTCAGAACTTTAGATACCTGATAACAGCAACAGGACGTGAAGTGACTCTGAGATGTACCCAGGACCTGGGACATGACTCTATGTACTGGTATCGGCAGGACTCAGGATTGGGACTACAGTTGATCTCCTTTTCCCTTAATATTGGTATCACTGAAACAGAATTCCCTTATGGTTATAGTGCCTCTCGGTCAGAAAAATTATTCTTCCTGCTAACTCTCAAGTCTACCATCATAAACCAAACATCTGCATACTTCTGTGCTAGCAGTGCAACCACAGCAGAACAGAGTTACCTCTTTCTTGCACAAAAAAAGGCAACCAGAAGAGGTGCTGTGGCCTGGCCTCACAAGACCCTAGTTTTTGTAAAGAAAAAAGGTAAGGAGATACAATCGTAGGAACGAACGAACATATGTGGAAGGCTTTGCAGGCTCTTCATCTCTGCAGCACAGGTCTCCAGGATCTATCCCATCCTTCAATCCTTGCTTGGGCTACAGTGGCTCTGAGACAAGAGGAACAAGTAGCATGTGGTCACCACTCAAGCCATGAACAGACCACCATCTCTCTTCTCTGCTCTCAGTCATGGAGAATAAATAAAATAACTCAGCAAGAATATATACTACAATGGAAAGACTTTTGATCTAGGGTCATAAAGTCTAAGTTCAAGCACTGGTCCTGCCATTAACTACCTATGTGACTTTAGAAAATATTACTTAATCTCTTGCTCTGTAAGAAATAACCAGCAGGATGAATTCAGAAAGGTTTGGAGAGACTCACATGAACTGATGCTGAGTGAAATGAACAGAACCAGAAGATCGCTGTACACTTCAACAACAATGCTGTATGAAGATGTATTCTGATGGAAGTGGATATCTTCAACATAAAGAAGATCCAATTCACTTCCAGTTGATCAATGATGGACAGAAACAACTATACCCAGAGAAGGAACACTGGGAAGTGAATGTAAATTGTTAGCAGTACTGTCTATCTACCCAGGTTACTTATACCTTCGGAATCTAATAATTAATGTGCAACAACAAAATGGGATTTACACACATATATTGTATCTAGGTTATACTGTAACACATGTAAAATGTATGGAATTGCCTATCATCTAGGGGAGGGAGTAGAGGGAGGGAGGGGAAAATTTGGAAAAATGAATACAAGGGATAATGTTATAAAAAAAATTACTCACACATATATACTGTCAAAAATTTTATAATTATAAAATAAAAAAAATTTAAAAATAACAAAAAAAATATTGCTTAATCTCCACTTGCCTCAGTTTCCCCTTCTGGAAAAGGAAGATAATACTGAATCTTTCTCCCAGGTCTATTAGAAGGATTGAATGAGATAATATTTGTAAAGTGCTTTGTAAACCATTAAATACTACATAAATAACAGCTTTTATTTTTAAGCATGGCTGATACTCAGAACTTTCACAGAATTTGGCTGTGGTAATATCTGTCTGAAGAAATGCCTACTTCTGATCTCCTGTGGATATATGCAGTAGTAGCATTTTTACAAGAGACTGTCAGGACTGTTGTCTCCTCAATGCCTACACTCTCCATTCAAAGGGTCATGTTCAGCTCTTAGATATTTGACCTCTGAGGGGACCACAGACTCACCACTCAGAGGATTATGGGTCTAGAGCTAGCAGGCATTTTAAAGACTCTAGCCCAACCCCTTCATCTAACTGATGAGTAAACTGAGACCCCATAAGTTATGTGGCTTATCTAAAACCAGCAGATTATATGAAACCTTATACCATAACATAGCATCATAAGTGAGATTGTCCGGAGATTAAGTTTAACCTCATATGTATTCCCATATTTTTCCTATTGTTCACAGGAGCAATTAGAGGAGAAATAAAGTCCCTTCTTCTTTTTCACAATTTGTAGGTACAGGAAGAGGCTTGAAGGATGATTGTGTTAAATGACTCACAAGAAAGGAACACTCGACAGTTTCTTACCAGTTTTACTTTGTGATACTTTAATGAAACATATAGCTGAAATGTTATTTGCCTGGGTCATTTTAATGAGTTTGATTTACAGAAATCAGGTGATTTGCCACCATGTCAACAGTAGGGACTCTATGACTCTGGGTTGCTTTCTTTTTTGAGCTCCATTTAACTTTTATATTCCTGGATCACTGATAAATCTGCTTTTAACCATGAGTGGTTCCATAAACTAGAGTAGTGGAAGAGGGAGGTAGAATAAAAATGTATATGCTGACCACTCTCAGATCTGACAAATAAATCCAAAGGGTGCCCATGAAATCACTTAGGTGTTCACTTGAGTGTATCACATCCTGGTGGATATGTAATTAAATATTACTTATACTTACTCTTTGGTGGTTAATTAATTCATAAGGTGATAACCCCTTTTTCTGCTGGATTGCAGAAAATAGGTCAATTTTTTTATAGTCCTATAAGGTTTCCAAAGTGTTTTACTTAAGTTTTTGCTTTTATACTCATTTGAAATCCATGTCCTGGCATCAAATGTTCCCCATGTATTTGTTTTGCTCATCATTCTTATGCCCTTGTCACACCTATTCCCTACATAAGCACCTTTCACTCCTGGTAGTCTGTGGAAAAGAATATTCCTATGGCTAGGAGAAAATCTTTTTAAATGCATTGATTTCAATTCAGTGGAAATGATAACTTGGTATAATAGTGAAAAAATCAGTCTGGGAATTGAAAAGACCTGGATTCAAGACCAGCCTCTGATATATAATGGTTATGTGACTCTGGACAAATTTAACTTCACTGCCCTAAGTTACTTTTTAAGATTATAAAATGTGAGAAAATTATATATGTAGTCTTTGTCCTTTTCTTGAGCTCCATTTACTCATTATAATCTATTCATTGGACATCAAAATCTAGATTTCCTTGTCTTTCCACTTTTTAATTTCTCTGTTTCTGTTGAGGAAACCACCATTCTTCCATGCACATTAAATTTGCCATCTCAGAGTTATTTTCAGTCATCACTGTAATTTGTATCCTTTTATTCTTTTGTTACATATTATGGTGATTCTAGTATATGTACATGTACTTTCCCTTGTTAAAATGGAAACATTTTCAGGACAAGGGGTTTTTCACATTCGTCTTTGAATCCTAAGTTGACTGGAATATAATAAGCAATTAATGAACTCTTATTGATTGGCACACACATATACATTTGTATATGTGTATGTATATGTTTATATATATATGTACATATATATATATATAATATGTATACCTATTTATATCCATACACACATCATATACATATATATATACATGTGTGTGTGTGTGTGTGTGTGTGTGTGTGTGTGTGTGAAAAGCTGCATGTTGAAAATAGATGATTAGGGAGAAATAGACTAGTTCTGGGTTCCCCATTGTGTGATTATGGGCAAGTAATTTATCTTTAAGAGCTTCGATTTCTTTTTCTATAAAATAAAGTATAATTTCTAGGATCCATTCTAGTTGCAAGCTTTTCCAATTCTATAGTTGTTTTTTTTTTTTTGTTTTTTGTTTTGTTTTTTTGTTTTTTTGCTGAGGTAATTGGGGTTAATTGCCCAGGGTCACACAGCTAGGAAGTATCTGAGATCCCATTTGAACTCAGGTCCTCCTGACTTCAGGGCTGGTGCCAATTCTATAGTTCTAAACTGAATAAGACACTAGGCGGCAGGAAGCTTGGCCATATCTTTTGAAAACCAAGAAAAATTTTGGGGCTGTGTGAACTGGAAGGGACATTGATGAGTTGATGAATCTTCCAGCCCATAATCCCAGAACAAAGAGGTCACATTGATCATTTCTTTCCTCACTCTACCATGGAAGCCAAACTCCTCCATTGTGTGGCCATTTTTTTTTTTTTTTTTTTTTGGGAGTAGGTTAATGCTGCATGTAGATGAGAAATCTTTCATTTCAACTTGCCACTTACAGATACAGATTTCTTCCCCATGGATGTAACATGTATTTCTTTCATCGTTTGTATTCATTTGTATCACAGATTTTGTTTCCTTTCCCAACAGATCCTGTGGATACTGGAGCCATCCAGCTCTTCAGTGTCTTGATATCAATGACAGGATGTAAGGTTATACTAGAATGAGACCAGGATATGGAACATGGCATTATGGACTTGTATTGACAAGAACCAGTGTCTAGGATACATTTAATTGATGCTAGTATCACAAACAAAAGAAAAGTCCTTAAGGGATATGGTGTCTTTGTGCATTCTTTCACCAAGCCAAACTGGTCTCCTTGTATTCCTCACTCATGATATTCTATGTCCTGTTTTTGTACTGGGGTTCAAGCTGTTCTATAAGCCTGAAGTGCTCTCTTCCTTTCTTACTTAAGATTCTCTTAGTAGCCTTACTTTCTGCCAAAGCCCAACCCAAGCAACATCTCCTACAAGAGGCTTTTCTCATCCCAGCCTTCCACTGAAATTACTTTATATTTTCTTTTTTGCTTCTACCCATGAAGAAATAAAGATAAGCATCACACACAGAGAGCAATAGAAAGGTGCCTGATGGATGTAAGCAGTTCTGCAAAGAACTCTGAAGAATAATGGGATATATCATCAAGTGTATATCAGAAAGAGAAGATGTACTGGTCATGTGATGAGAGTTAGGAATAAAATCACCATTTTTTTCTCTCCACAGAAACCATGGTCTGATCCCTTAAAGTTCAGGAAGTAGAGAACAAGACACAAAAGTACACTTAGGTGATAGTGATGCCAGAGGGAAAGTGCTTTATGGGATGAACTGGTCACATCTTCTCATCTTTGCCATACTCCCTGCAGATATTCCTGCTTACAAATAAAGGATAATACACAGAATTATTGAATAGAAAGGCCTTAACTCTCATTCAACTATTCCCAAACAAAACGGTTTGTTCAGAATATGACAACTGGGTCCATAATGTCCAGCCACACCCAAATCTTAGCTGGCCTCTGTGGTTATAATAATAATAATAATATAATATATTGCATGATATATAATAACCCCACAAATATTCTCTACTCCCTGATATGTATAGAGTAGATTAATCAATGGTGCACCAGCTTCTTGTCTTCTCTTTCACTAGCATAGTTACCCAGACTAATGGAGATGCGGAGTAGAAGTGCTAATGCAATCAGCCCATGCTACAGATCCATTTATTTTTCTTTCATTCCTTCCCCTCCTTCCTCCATTCCTGACAGCACAAAATTGTTTCTAGTGTATATTCTTGGCAAATTTGGTTCGTACTCCTTTCTATGCCTAAATCCTGATGAGCTTTGCTCATATACCATTACTTATTCTAATCTCCAACAAGAGAGTACACTGTACCTATTCTACTTGCCCATTTCAAGTCTACCCGGGACACTGTCATCACAAATATTTTCCCTTATCCAAGGCCTCTCCTCCATCTCCTGGGGGATGACCCTCTAGGGGGCGATGGCATATTGAGAATTGTTTCCTTTCATATTTCACTCCAAATGTTAGTTCCTTTCCTCTGAAATGATATCCATTTTTCTTGTCTATTCCTTGCATGTATATAGTTATATATGCATTTTTATCTCCTGCAATAGACTATAAACTCTTTGAGGGCAGATATTATCTTTTATCCTTCCTTATTATTGTCAGTGCTTAACACAGTCTCTCCCACATAGTAAGCAATGTAGTAAATGTTTGCTGACTCACTGGCTTCAGTGATCATATATAAGAAATATTTTGATAAAACTAATACTTGTATATAAATGATACAAATCTGGGAGAATTAAAACCTAGAAGATAGAATCATAATCCAATATATCTTGACAGGGTAGACTATTGAGACACATAGAATAATGAGAAATTTAAGAATAAATCCCACATACTTAACAAGGGTAAAAAATTATAGGTGTATAATGAGACAGACAATAATTCCTCTGTAAAAGTGTCTGGTGTTTTAATGAACTTTCTAATTCCATATGCCTCAACAGTGTTTTACATGATAGCTAATATGTGAAATTTAAGAAAAAAATCACACGCTTACAAGGACAAAAAATTGAATTCCAACACAAAATGTAAGAGAATTCCACTGTAAAAGATTCTGGCTTTTAATGGACTAGAAATGTTCATTCCTAGAGATAAATGACTATGCCATAAATTAAAGTTAAAGAAATTCTTTTAACTATTTTTTTTAATTTGAAAATTTGGTGTTTGCTATTTCGTTAGATGAAAATGATAATCACTTTTAAATATATGAAGCATTTTCACAAGGAAGAGGGATATGTTTTACTTTTTTATGTGCAAAGGAAACAATTAGGAACAATACATGAAAGCTTTAGGTAGATTATGTCAATACAAAAAAGTATGAGCCGGGAAAAGGAGGATGCTTTACATATGCAATAAATGGGCTGCCTTGAGAGGTAGTCAATCTCATATCAATGGAAATGTGAGAATAGAAGCTGAATAATCATAATCAGGAATGAGGAAGACAGACTTTCAACATATTGTGGCAATGGACAGGGAGTTGACCCAGATGTGCTAAAAGAACACAGAATCCTAGCACTTCAGAACTGGAAGGGAACCTCAAAGATATTTCAACTAAAAGGAAAATAATGGTATTTTTCTTCCCAGAGTTATTGTGAGGATAAAATGAAATAACATATGTAAATATCAGCTATTATCATTTCAAGGGACTTTAACGGCTATAAAACTCTGTTTCTCAAAGTATTTATTTATAACATACTAGGAGCTTCTTCTTGCTTCAGTCTCCAAGAAAAGTTTATCTAGTTTGAAAGCATTCAATCCCATAACTTACTCCAGCAAAAAACATTCAATTTGTCCTAGGTTAAGTAATAATCAAGAAATTCAATGAAAAACTATAACAAGTAACTTCTACCTTCAAAATTTTACAAAATGTAAATTCATTTTATCCACTCAAAACCATAGTTCATCAACTTTAAATAATCATTTAGAGGAAACCATTATTTCAAAGCACATCTACTGAATAAAGTAGCCTAGTGAGAAGACTAGGAAAATAATGTTTTACCTATACACCCGGGTCACAGTCTTACATGAAAATCTCTTTCTTTGGGGGAAAATAAATAAGAATTATACATAAAAAGAACAGAGTGGTACAGATAGGAAGCTCACATGATCAGCACACACACAAAGAGCAAGTATTTATTACATGAGGAAGAACCATAACTAGGGAACATGCCTGAAAAGGCTGAACCTATATCATTTTATGCTGCATCTATATCTTCATATGATAATTGTGTTTCCCAAGAATTGGTGTATGAGGGTTATTCTCTCCTGAGTATTGAAATTTGGATTCTTTGTACCACTATTTTCCTCAATTGGGTTGTTATTACTATTGCAACGTATTAGGTCCTTGTCTCTTATCTTTACAGCACTTCTACTTTTTCTCCATCTCTGAAATTTGTATCTCAGTTCTTAGCAAAAAAGCCAAGCTCTCAGAATCCAATAGCAGAAGAGAAAACCCTCAAATGTGTTGTTGCTTTCTCTTGATATTGAGAAGTCTATAGGATCTGAGCTTGGTAAGAACCATCTATCCAGTTTATTAGTATCCATACGCATTTAGTTTGCCTTTAGAATCCAGTTCCTTTTATTTACAGTATCAAATTCCCCATCCCAAGCCTTGATCTGATTTAGAATTCACAAGTACACTTTGACTCTAGTCAGTTCTTATCAATTTTAATTGTTCATCAAATTGTTTTTTGCACTTCATTGTAATAAACTGGAAAAAGATATGTAAAGCAGATTTATGTCTACTTTCTTCTGGATCTGCCAGTTAAATGAACATATATGTAAAGCAAGAATAAAAAATGATTGCTGAAGCACCCTCTAATTCATATCTTTTATTCTAAATTCTGCCTTACACATTCAAATGTAACTGGCAACAAACTTCCCAAATTTTGAGGGGTCCAGTTTAACCACTTTGCAAATTTGGGGAAATTTGATTAAATTTAGTTACTTCCTGCCATCCATTCAGTCCTAGAGAGACAGATAGAACCAGAAAGGCAAATGAAGACTATATAAAAAATATAGAAACACAAAAACAGATACATGCAAGTGAATACTCTAATGCTTTTAAATATAAGATTTTGTATGTAATCTGAGTAATTCTGCCTTGAAGATATAATGAAATATATTCCATATGATGGAAATTCAATCTTTGTAAATTGTTATAATGAGCCTTAGTTTGTGACTCTACCAAGAGAGAAGGGTTGTGAGCTGGAGTATCTAGGTACAAGATTTGGATATGGTATTTTCCACCCAGGTTGAGTCCACTGGGAGAGTGACGATGATGAATGTAGAACTACTAGATCCTTGTATGTGATGGTGCATACCACCAACAATTGATCCCTTTTTCTTGAAGAGGATCAAAATAACATCAGTATTTTGTGTCTGACTGACTGATCAGACAAGCTTGGAAGGATCTACCACATATTAGACATAAATGATTGCAGGAACATTTGCAGGGGAAATATCTCTAAATTTGAACATCTCCCATGTCTTCTGAGTTACTGAAATTCTGCTTTACTCATAGAGCATAGCATCTTCCTTGAAGTGGGCACATCATGCTGGGAGGTCCTTTGTCAAGTGTCTCCCATGTCATGCAAGCTAAGTGGTGCAGTGGAAAGAATGTCAAGCCTGGAGTCAGGAAGAATCATTGTTGTGAGTACAAATTTGGTCTCAGACACTTATTAACTGGGTGATTCTGTGCAAGTCACCACCAGTAATAGAGCAGAGATAGAAGCATATATGGGTAGGAATTTCATTTTATGGGAACAAGTAATGTGATGACTGTAACATGATAGTGGATGAACAGATTAAAATTAAATTAAATTAAATTAAAACAAATCAGGCTTAAGTTTCTAAACAAAATACTGAGGCTAGGGTTTCCTTAGCTATGTATAGGCTGAAAGAAGTTTATAGTTATGCTTTTATTAATAAATAATTGAGCCTTTGATGAAATGGATTCTAGTGCTTTTAAGCAGAGGTGTCAAATATGCACATGCAGCCTATAATACTTGCCAGTATAGTCCCACCCAGATTAAAATGTAATTAAGAAATATTTAACAAAACAAATAAAAATACAATAAAATCTAGATAGCATTACATTTTAAAGGTAAGTCAATTGCCATTACAAAGTTATCTATGGTTTAGTGGTTTCCATTTCTATTTGGCTTTGACACCACTAGCTTAAAGGTCCAATCTTCAAAACAAGGAAGTAGAAGCAAGTTCCACCTCCAGAGACAACCAGTTGTCTAGAAAGAATCATCCCTGACTATATTCTTTTTGTTCCCTCTAAGGCAATTGGGATTAAGTGACTTGCCCAGGGTTAGCCAGGAAAGTGTTAAGTGTCTGAGATCAGATTTGATCTCTGGTCATCCTGACTTCAGGGCTGGTGCTCTATCTGCTGTACCACTAGCTGCCTCCCTGACTATATTCTTATACTGGGATGAAGAATCAAAAAATGACTATTTCTTCCCTTGCTTTTTCTTTCTACTCTAAAATTCCAAACTTTTCCATATGGTGACATCCACTGGTTATGTGCAGCCATGGCTTCTCCTTTGTTAATTTAGTAGACAGTCTTTGTACATTACTGTAAATAAACAAACAAACAAAAAGTATCTCCTGGTGATCAATCTAGGAATAAATCTATATAACATTAGCAAGAGTGCTTCATTAAATTAATAAGAATATAGCCAAAATTTAAAAATTTTCTAATTCACGAGAAATCATTAAAGTTTCTTTCTTCTGGCATAGGATTTAAGACCAAGGTTAACTATATGTTGTAATAAAGTATCAGAAGAGGATTTTACAATTAAAGTCTATATACTATACATACATACATACATATATATATACATACACACACACATATATATATACATACACACACACATATATATATATATGCATATATATATATATATATATATATATATATATATATATATATATATATACTAAAAATGTATGTTCACATAAGGGACTGTTAAAGGTCCAAGGGTTAGAAATTAGAAGCTTAATTCATGAATCCAAATCTTAAAAGACCTCTGGAAGACCACTAGTATATATAACAGAGTCAAAAAATACAGATATTGGAAAAAAATTCATTTTCGGTACACATGTGAGACAATATCACAATTGCAGATTAAAAGAGGAAAAGTAAAGGGAAACAACATGCACAAGTCTAGGATCTATGGAAACAGAGAACAATATATTGTTTTTCAAATCTATGTAAATGCATAATGTATGGAGACAGGAATACTGAGGAAAGAAAAAAAAAAAACTACATGTGAAATGGGCTTCCCCATTGACTAGCCATGGGATCATAAGCAAGCCACTTTGGTTCAAATTCTTTCTTCTGACTTGTGATTTTTTTTTTTTTAAATTATTTTTTATTTATTTATTTTTTGATCACTCTAGTTCCAGAAATCTAAAATGCTGGAATTTTACTACTGATTAGATAACAAGTAGGAGAAGGGTGGAGCTACTTCCTTCTAGAGATCTTTCCTTTTACCCTAGAGTCCTTGAGAGAGGCAGATTATCTGAGGCAGTGTGAGAAGACTTCTCACTCATCCCTACCCTAATGGGGACCATGCTCCTCTACTGCATGGGCTTTTTTCTCCTGGAAGTAGGTGAGGCCTTGATGCAGATAAGAAACCCCTTTCTCATAGTTTCAAAATCTAACTCCAAACTTTTTCCTTGTGCTTCTTTCATTGTAGCTTCTTCCTCATTTTTTTCTTATCTCTTTTCCCCTTTCTTAACAGATCTCCTGGATGCTGGCGTCACTCAGAACTTCAGATATCTGGTCACAGGGACAGGACGCAAGGTGACACTGAGATGTGACCAGGATCTGCAACATTACTATATGTACTGGTATAGACAAGAACCAGGCTTGGGACTAAGGCTTATCCATTATTCTATTGATGTGAATCTTGTAGACCAAGGAGAAGTCTCAGCTGGCTACAATGCCTCTAGGACCAAGCAGCAATTCTTTCTTTTAATCCTGGAATCTACAAGCAGAAACCAAACATCTGACTATTTTTGTGCCAGCAGTTTTACCACAGAATAGCAGAGTATCATCCTCCCTGAACAAAAAGGGCAATCATGAAAGACCATGTGACTCTGATGTATCTAGACCTACTCCAAAAAAAGAGACACCCCTACAAAGATACAGAAAAACTGAGCCAAAGACAGACTGAGACAGAGAGATACAAAGGGAGAGGAGGGGAGGGGAGAGGGAGAGAGAGAGGGAGGGAGAGAAGAAGAAAAATAGGGAGAGAGAGAAGGAGAAAGAAGGAAGAAAGGAGAGAGGCAAATACAGTTCTATGGACACATATCAACTCAGAATTATTGTTCCTTAGAATATTCCCATTTCCTCTCTATATTGTCAATCTCAGTCTGAACAGATGCCTATCATGGGAGTTTCTCTCTCTCTCTCTGTCTCTGATGAGGGTTAGCTGATAAACTAGCAGAATTCCATCATCTCCTCAATGTACACTGTATATCTATTTCCAGAAGCCTTCCCTCAGCTCTTAGGGATTTGATAATAAAGAGAAATTCTCCTAAATATGATACTTTATGGTATGTGTCTTAGGAAGAAAGAAACCTTACTATTTCTCAAATACATTTAAGTCACTTCTCTTTCTCTAAACATCATAGCTCTGTTTAGAAAGGGTGGGAACCAAAACAAAACAAAATGAAAGAAACCCTTGTAACAAATATGTATAGTCAAATAAAACAACTCCTTTAATTGGCCATATCCAAAAATAATCATCTGAACCCAAGTTTATGACTTCTGTCAAGAGATGACTAAGTATACTTCATCAAATGCTGTTAATGTAAAAATTCTATTTCTGCTGACTTTATTCAGCATCAGTTCATGCAAATTTCAGATTTCTCTGTAATGGTTCTTTTCACCATTTCTGATAACACACAAGTTTCCCATAATATTCATATGATAATTTGTTCAGCCATTCCTCAAATGATGGGCATTTCTCTGGTTTCTTATGCTTTGTCATCCCAAAAAAGAGCTACCATAAATATAGATTTTTTTTGTGTAGATAGGACCTTTTTCTTCTTTTTAAAAAAATCTTTTTGTGGTACTACGCCTGAAATTTGGGGAGATAAGTAACAAATTGTTTTTGGAAGAAATCACAGCTCCAAGAACAGTATATTATTATGCCTGTTTTCTTGCAGTCCCACTTACATTTATTAGTTTTCTTTTTTGCACCTTTGCCAATTTCGTGAGAAATGCTTTAATTTTACTTCTCTGATTATTTCCTAATGTGGAACACTTTTTATAAGACTACAGATAGATTTTATTTCTTCCTTAGAAAATTGCTTGTTCACATCCTTGACAATTTATCAATTTGGAATGGCTCTTATTATTATTTGAATCAGTTTCTTACATATTTTATAAATGAGATTTTATCAGAGTAACTCATTGCAAAGACTTTTTTTCTCCAGTTCTGTGTTGATGAAAACTTTCTTAACCTTCCACCCCCTGACTTGAAAATTGAATTTCACCTAAATCAATGCAAGTACAAATTTTAAAAATATATATTTTTCTCAGACAATGACCCTCCAGAGACTTTTTTCTCTCCTGTTGTCCTTGACCTATTTTTTTCATGAGAACAATTATATTACATAGCTCAGAATAATAGTTTACAAAATATGTTCCTCACATTCTTGTCAGGTTTGTGGCACAATTATTATCACCCCTGTTTTGCCTTTTTGCAGATGAACAAACTGAGTCTCAAAGATGAAATTAGTCACCTATACTCCCATAGCTGGAAAATAAGAGAGATAATAGTAGAACTCAGTTCTTCTAATTCTAAATCCAGTATATTTGCTACTCTACCAGGCCTAGTCCTGGACTATCTAGCCCATATCTTTTTCAGAGTAAATCATGTAAAGCAGGGTTCTCAAACTATGGCCCTGGGGCCAGATGCCTCCCCCTGAGGACCTTTATGTGGCCTGCCAGGTTATGGCAAATGGGCTGAGGGGTGGAGACAGAGTGTGAGGTTTTGTTTTTACTATAGTCCGGCCCTCCAACAGTCTGAGGGACAGTGAACTGGGCCCCTATTTTAAAAGTTTGAGGACCCCTGATCTAAAGCTTTATTGAATTAACCTGAACTGAATTAAAAACCACAAAAGGCATGCTGTGCCTGAATCATTAAAAAAGAATATATTTTTAGGGACACCAATAACCACAAAAATAATCATATTCATAATAATATTTATGTAACAGTTTAAGGTTTGCATGTCATCTCATTTGATCCTTTTAAATGGATGCTAATCTTATTTTAATTTTACTGGTAGAGAAAGTGAAGCATGGGGACTTTAAGGGGTTAAATATCTAGTGTCTGAAGGGAAAATTTGAACTTTCCTGGATTTATTTGGGCCATTTAGCTGTTGTTGCCATCCCTTTCTATGTAGCCATCATTTCATTTTTTCATTAAGAGTGTTATTTTTGGAATTCAAGATAGTCTTTCCCTCTTCTCTTTGGGATACTTTTTCTAGAGATTTATATTGCTTTACCCTTATCTTTGGTTTTGCCATTCTGTCATTCCAAATCTATCTCTTCTACTCATTGCCTATATATCTGCAGGCTAACTACTTTTAGATCAATTCCCCAAAGGGAAAGGAGGTGAAAATAGTGAGAGAGAAAAGTGTGTCCATCGACACAGAGGCTACCAGCTTTTCCCTCAGTAGTTTTTTTCCATGATAATCTTAAAAGAAAGGTCACTCTTTTTGGACACAAACAGGCCCCAGTGTAAGTAGTGAATATATGTGGCAGCAAAAAATGATAGGTGTGACCAGAACAAAACAGGAAGAAGGCTTGAGAAAGGGCAGGCAAAATCTGACTATATGCCTGTGGCCATTTTGTCTTTCTGACCTTTTTCCCACGAAAAGTACTGTCATGTGATCTACTTCCCCCTTTATTTTCCCTCACTAGGAAACATGCTCTTTAATCATTCCTTGTAGCTAACTCATAAATTGTTCAGTTATTTCATTACTGTCCAACTCTTTGTGACTCTATGGACAAATATACTGGAGTAGTTTGCCCTTTCCTCTCCAACTCATTTTACAGATGAGGAAACTGAGGCAAATAGGATTAAATAAGTTAGCTAGTAAATGAGGGCATATTTGAACTCAGGAAGATGAATCTTCCTGATTCCAGGTCCAGCACTCTTTGCATTATGGTGCTACAGAAGACCTGTGAATATTTGACTGGTAGGGATGGCTCCCCTTCACCTAGTGTACATGTGCTTTTCCTTTCAGTTCCTGAATGTTATTTAAATCAATTAACCTCATGCAAGTTAATAGTTGATCAACAGTTTAATTGAATTAGATAATTAGACAAATTTGTATATTAAAATTAATTTTAAAATCACATGTACTACAAAGCAATCAAATATAATAATTCTTTCACTCCCATTTCAAGCCTTCAAGGTAGAAACTAAACAATAATAACAACAAAATTTCAATTTTTTTTTCCATCGCTAGCCAAGAAATTTATTATCTATTTATAGATTTTCCTTCCTCTCTTAATCCTCTCATATATGAAAATTCACAATGAACTTAGCAATTGGGAAATGCTATGATTTTCTACTTCAGTTGTTAGTGGAACAACACATATGAGAAGATAAATATCACTGAATATAAAAAGGAACAAGCATCTATAAAACACTTGTTATATGCCAAGTACTATGCTGAGTACTTTACGGAAATTATCTCATATGATCTTCACAACCACCCTGAAATATAGGTGCTGTTATGATCCTTTTTTTATTGTTGAAGAAACTGAGGCTTTCAGAAGAAAAACTACTTTCCCAAAGTCACACAGCTAGCAATGGTCCAAGTCTGGTTTTGAACTCATGTCTTCCTGAATCCAGACCCAGTGCTCTATCCATTACCCTACTAGCTGGTTAAGAGAACAAGAGCAACAGCTACACAGTATATTGGTGTGATGCTCAAATCTATGCCTGCAGCTCTCTTCAATGGAAAGAGGCACTGCTCAAAGGCTCCTAAGGACTGATTAGAATTGTTATTTTGTCTGTCATTACTTTTAAGGATTTGTCTCTGTCTATTCTTCTTCAATATTCCATATGTCACATATGTTTGTCACCTCTTTTGTGAATGTGCCCCTCAACAACACTCTCTTAGGAACTTTGCATTCCAGGAAAGAAAAGCTAGATGAAAGCCCATTTATAATCTGACTCTAGACTGACTTTCAAGACTGATTATATATTACATATTTAAATAAATGAAAAAGGATCTCAAAATAAAGTAAAATACTATGAAAAAGAACCTGAACATAAAAAGTTATGGTGACAGGAAAAAACAAGACACACACTCAGAAAAGGATAACAATGGCAGAATACCTATTGGCAAAACCCCATGTCTCAGACTTAGAAAGAACCTATAGAGGACCTCAAAAAGAAACTTAAAAATAATGTAAAGAAATAAAGAAAAAGATAGGAAAAGATATGAGAGTAATGCTCAATAATTTGAAAAAAGAAAACAACTACTTAAAAAGTAGAATTGGACAAATGAAAAAGAAGATACAAAAACTGAGGAAAACAACTCCTTAAACTTTAGAATTGGGCAAGTGGAAGCTGATGATTCTGTGAAATGTCAAGAATGAATCAAAAAAATTCAAAAGCAGCCAAAAAAATGGAGCAAAATGAAAATATTTCATGAATAAAATAACTGACCTAGAAAATAGATCTAGCAGAGACAATATCAGAATAACTGGGCTACCTGAAAGCCACAATCAAAAGTAGGATGATGATAGAATCTTTTAAAGAAAAATTTGAGGAAAACTGCCCTGATGTCCTGGAACCAGAGGTCAAAATAAGCATTGAAAGAATCCACCAGGGGGCAGAGCCAAGATGGTGGAGAAGGCACACATGACATTCTGAGCTCCTCTCATACCCTCATTACCAATTTTTAAAATCAGTCTCAAAAATAGTGCTAGACTTGTAAGGTTCACAAAGATTGGATGTACAGCAACTCAATATTGCCAGAAAAGGTTTGTCCTCAGTGGCAGGAACAGACCAGCGCAGGCAGGGATAGAATCGGGAGTGGGGTTGAAAGGTTTACATAGAGCTTTCTGCCATAACCTGACTGCTTTGCTTTGGTCGCAGAGTAGTGGACCAGCAGAGAAATAAGAACAGGGTCCGGGACATGGCAATGCGTACTGGCATCAACAAGATGGGTCAATAAGACCCAAGGTTGGAGTTAGACTTAACCATATTTACTATTCAGTTAATATCAGCAGCTTAGACAGAAGACAAATGTCTGAGAGATATAATGTCTTTCAGAAAGAGCATAAATTCTTCTTCCTAATCCCAGAATCTACAAATATAAACCGGACAGTTGTGTAACCTCAGCATGGTGCTGAAAAAATGTCAACAGAAAAGGTGAAGCAGTTCAGCTTGACCTGGCTCTATACCAAACTAAGAAAAGGAAATGGTATTTTAGAAAAAACAAATGGACACTCTCTTCAACACTGTTCATCTTTAAAACCAGTTATCAAAGGTTCTTTCCAGGCAAGTCACTTGACTTCTGACTGCCTCAGTTTCCTCATTAATAGAGAAGGAAAATATTAGCATTTTCTTCCCAGAATTGTTGTGAAAATAAAATGAGATGATACATGTATATAATATCTGTTATCATCTGTAAGGACTCTAACATCTATAAGATTGTATGTTTCTTTTTTTCTTTTTCTTTTTTTCTTTTCTTTTTTCTTTTTTTAATTTTATAATTATAAAATTTTTTGACAGTATATATGCATGAGTAATTTTTTTTATAACATTATCCCTTGTATTCATTTTTCCAAATTTTCCCCTCCCTCCCTCCCTCTACTCCCTCCCCCCGATGACAGGCAATCCCATACATTTTACATGTGTTACAGTATAACCTAGATACAATATATGTGTGTAAATCCAATTTTTTTGTTGCACGTTAAGTATTAGATTCCAAAGGTATAAGTAACCTGGGTAGATAGACAGTAGTGCTAACAATTTACATTCACTTCCCAGTGTTCCTTCTCTGGGTGTAGTTATTTCTATCCATCATTGATCAGCTGGAAGTGAGTTGGATCTTCTTTATGTTGAAGATATCCACTTCCATCAGAATACATCTTCATACAGCATTGTTGTTGAAGTGTACAGTGATCTCCTAGTTCTGTTCATTTCACTTAGCATAATTGATGTCTCTTCAAGCCTCTCTGTATTCCTCCTGCTGGTCATTTCTTACAGAGCAATAATATTCCATAACCTTCATATACCATAATTTACCCAACCATTCTCCAATTGATGGACATCCATTCATCTTCCAGTTTCTAGCCACTACGAAAAGGGCCACTACAAACATTTTGGCACATACAGGTCCCTTTCCCCTCTTTAGTATTTCTTTGGGATATAAGCCCAATAGCAGCACTGCTGGATCAAAGGATATGCACAGTTTGATGACTTTTTGGGCATAGTTCCAGATTGCACTCCAAAATGGCCGGGTTCTTTCACTGTTCCACCAACAATGTATCAGTGTCCCAGTTTTCCCACATCCCCTCCAACATTCATCATTATTTGTTCCTGTCATCTTAGCCAGATTGTATGTTTCTTAAAGTATTTATTTACAATATACCAGAAGTTTCTTCTTGCCTCCTTCTCCAAGAAAAGTTTATCTAGTTTAAAAGCATTCAATTCCATATATTTACTTCAGCAAAAACATTGAATTTGTGCTAGATTGAATAATGAGCAAGAAATTCAACAAAAAACTATAACAAGTGATTTCTTTTACCCTCAAAATTTTATAAAATATATTAGATCCACATCCACTCAAAACCATAGTTCACCAACTTTAAACAACCCTTTAAAAGAAACCATTATTTCAAAGCACATCTACTGAATAAAGTAACCTAGTGAGAATAATAGGAAAAGAATGTTTTGACTATACATCTTGGTCATAATCTTACAAGCAAACCCAAATAAGAATTATAAATAAAAAGAAAATGGTGGTGTAGGCAGGGAACACACAAGAGCAAGGATTACATGAGGAAGAATTGTGACTAGGGAACATGCCTCAAAGGGATGAATCTATGTCTTATGCTACATCTACATAATAATATTGTATTTCTCTAGAATGGCTGTATGGGGGCTCTTCTCTCCTCGGTATTAAAATTGGGGTTCTTTGTTCCTTATTTTCCCTAATTTGGTTGTTATATAACTACTACCACATGGGACAGCTAGGTGGCACAATGGATAGAGCACCAGCCTTGAATTCAGGAGGACCGGAGTTCAAATCTGATCTCAGACACTTAACACTTCCTAGCTGTGTGACCCTGGGCAAATCACTTAACCCCAGCCTCAGAAAAAAAAAAAAATAATAATAATAATTACTGCCACATCCTGGATTCTTGTCTCTTGTCTTCACACCACTTCTATTTTCCCCATCTGAAAAAGAAACCATTCTGATACCTACCATCTCTTTCTCTCTCTCTCTCTCTCTCTCTCTCTCTCTCTCTCTCTCTCTCTCTCTCTCTCTCTCTCTCTCTCTCTGTCTTTCTTTCAGTTTATAGCCTAGAGATTGAGCTTTTTTGTTTTTAATCAAGAAAGTCTGTTCCTTATAATTCAGTCACAAGGCTGAGAAAACAAAAACAAAACCAAAAACAACTCATTTATATTGTAGCTTTTATTTCCATAAAGAAAGATCTGTCACTTCCTAAAGTCTGAGTCCCAGGGACTTAGCTCTTATGGAACCAAAATCTGACAGTCAGCTAATGAGAATCGATAGGTATTTACTCAATCTTTTGAACTCACTTCATCCCACCAGCAGGATCAAAGTGTCTATCCCAAGTCCCTATCTAATTTAAGTTTTAAAGTATCCTTGAACTCCCCATCAATTCCTTTTTTTTTTTTTTTAATAAAGCAGTCAGCCTACTCTACCCCTTAACCCAATTTGTAAAATTTCATTCCAGTATATTTCAAAGGGCTGCATAGACATACCACTAAGCTTCTCAGACTCTAAGATAGCTTTGCCTGACAAGTGAAGAGAGATTGAACTAGGAAAAGATAGTTGGAGTCACTATGAGATAATAACTCTCCATTTCAATTCCTTTGGTCTAAATATCTACTTTTCACATGCAAATATGGATAGCCCCATAAAATTGGGCTTTAAGCTGCCCTATATTAGCCTCTGAGAAGATTTGGGTAGGCTTGATATACTCCCTGTAATTTTCAGAGAGACAAGCCAATGCATATATGAAACTATGTCTCAGAAGACTCCAGGAAGTTCATTAATATTTATTACAAAAAAGAATATATAGATAACGAATCAATTTAAATCCAATACACAGTTCAAAATATATCACATATGGACATTCAGAATAAATACATAGAGAATTAGTACATACAACTAATAACCCAAGTGACATATGGAGTAACAATCTTATAATGGGTGTAATAGAGAGTTGAGACATACTTTCTAGCCCTGGTTTCTCCATTCCAATCCTCAAAATTCCTATAATTCTACACTTGATGAGACAGCAAGGGGCAGGTGGGCAAGGTCATATTTTTTCTAGAAATCTTTGTTCTTATTCTGAAGTTCTTCAGCACAATAGAAATATCATGAACTTGGAATCTAATAAGGACAATGATATTATTGACAGATTCCATTTAGAATCTTTCTAATTCCCCAGATCTCAGATTCTGGAGCTCAGAGTTGAGAAGACTATTCATTTTTGTCCCAATCTGTCTATGCACATCAAGTTTCTTAACCATGAGACCATTTTTCTCCTGGGAACAAGTGAGTCCTAAGAAATCCATTTATTGAGCTTGGAAATGCCCACTCTAAGACATTTCCAGGTGGCTGTGGCATCGGGCTCTTTCCTCTGATGACTTTCATTTCCCCTTTATTTTCTCCACAGATGGATACTGAGATCACCCAAAATTTCAGATATTTTGTAACATGTATAGGACATGAGGTGATTCTCAGATGTGATCCAGCTCTGGAGGCATACTTTGTATTATATCTTTTATAATGTATGATATAGACAAAGTCAATCTGTTATTCTATTAATATTGATGCCACTGATAGAGGAAAAATCCCTGCTAAATACAATGTCATTCCACAAAAGAAAAAAATCTTTCTCTTAACCATGACTTACAATATAAATCAGACAGCAATGTAAACACAAGTACATTGTTACCTGGTTTGTGTTTGTAGATTAAACTCAGCAATGTAACTATAGCACCATGAAAGCATTTCCTTTCTGGACAAAAAGACAATCAGAAAAGATGAGATGTCCCAACTCCACCAAAATGTCTGTTTTTTTTTTTTTTTTTTTTCTGTCTCAGTGCCCATCTCTCCCTGCTTCCCTCCCCTCCTTCCCTCTCTCTCTCTTTCTCAGTCTCTCTCTGTCTCTGGGTCTATCTTTCTGTCTCTGTCCCTGTCTGTACGATTCTGTCTCTGTCTCTGTCAGTCTCTCTGTCTGTCTGTCTCTCTATGTTTTGTATCTCTAAAATTTGCATCTCTCAGCAAAAAAAGACAAGCTCTCTCAGAATCCAGTAGGAGGAAGGAAAAACTTCTAATGTGTTGTTGCTTTTTCTTGATAAGGTGCGGTCAACAGGGTCTGGGCCTTTTCAGAATATGGACCATCCATCCAGTTTATTGGTGTCTACAGGCATTTAGTTTGCCTTTAGAAGACAGTTCCTCTTTCTGGAAAATTCTCTGTCCCAAATCTTGATCTGATTTAGAGTTACAAAGTATTCTTTGATTCTAGTCAGTTCTTATCAATTTTAATTATTCATCAAACTGTTTTTTTTGTGCTTCATTGTAATAAACTGGAAAAAGAGATATGAATCATATCTACTTTCCTCTGGGTCTGTCAGTTAAATGAACAGACACTTACTAATTATGTCACCAGTAGTCGGGTAGTAGTAGCAGCAAACTTGAATAAGAATTTATAGGAACAAGTATGGCTGGAGAATGATTGTGGTTGAACAGGTTGGGCACGGAGAATTAAAAGAAATCAAAGGCTTAAGCTTCTAAACAAAATATTGAGGCTAGGGTTTCCTTGCTTATGGGCTTAGAGGAGTTTATAGTTTTGATTTTATTAATAAAAATTAAAAAAAAATTGAGTCTTTAGTGAAATGGATTCTAATGGCTTTAAGCAGAGGTATCAAATATGCACATGCAGCCTATGATACTTGTCAGTGTAGCCCCAACCAGATTAAAATGAAATTGAGAAATATTTAACAAAATAAAAATGCAGTAAAATTTTAAAGCTGTTGATAGTTTTATTGACATTACACAGGGATATATGGTTTAGTGGCTTCTATTTCTATTTGACTTTGACACCACTGGATTGAAGGTCCAATCTTCAAAACAAGGAAGTGAAGTAGAAGCCTGTTCCATGCCTCCTGGAGCCACCATTTATCTAGATAGAATATTCCTTGACTATATTCTTATACTGGGAGGAAGAACCAGAAAAGCAACTATTTCTTCCTTTGCTTTTTCTTTCCACCTTAAAATTCCAAATCTTTCCAGATAATAACATCTGATGATTATCTGTAGCCATGGTTTCTCTCTTAATAACTTAGTCTACAATCTTTGTTTTACTCTGAGCAAAACAGAAATGTATTTCCTGGTGATCAATATCTAGAAATGAATCTGTACAATATTAGAAAGAATGCATCTTAAAAATCACAAAAATATAGCCCATGACCCAAATTCAAAAACTTTTTAGCTAACAAGGAGCCATTAAAATTTGTTCTCTTAAGACCCAGGGATATCCTTATGTCATGATAAAGTATCAGGAATTTAATGGAGCATGTATATGAACATTGAGTAAAAGTACATGTTCACATAAGGGACTGTTAAGGGTCCATTTTGAAGGTTAGAGAGTAGAAGCCAAGTTTGTGGAGCTAAATCTTAAAAGTCCTTTAGAAGACCACTAATATATGTAACAGAGGCAACAAATACAGACATTGGGAGAAAAAAAAATTCATATTCCGTACAAGGGTGAGGCAACATCACAATTGCAGATTAAAAGAAGCATGAAATAAGTGTCTGGAAAAGTATAGAGAAACAACATACACAACTCTAGGACATATAGAAACAGAGAACAATATATTGTTATCCAAATCTATGTAAATCCGTAGTTTATGGAGACAGAAGTACTTTGGGGGGAAAAAAAAAAAAAGCTAGATGTGGAATGGACTTTTCCCAGCTGTGGAATCATAAGCAAGCCATTTTGCTTCAATTTCTTTCTTCTGCTTTGTGTGTTTTTTTTTTTTTTTTTTTTTTTTTTTTTGTTTGTTTGTTTTTGGCTCACTCTACTTCCAGAAATCTAAAATGCTGGGATTTTACTACTGATTAGATAACAAGTAGGAGAAGGGTGGAGCTACTTGCTTGTAGAGATCTTTCCTCTTACCCTAGAGTCTTTGAGAGCTGCAGATGTATCTGAGGCAGTGTGAGAAGACTTCTCACTCATCCCTACCCTAATGGGGACCATGCTCCTCTACTGCATGGGCTTTTTTCTCCTGGAAGTAGGTGAGGCCTTGATGTAGATAAATAACCCCTTTCTCATAGTGTCCAAATTTAACTCCAAATCTTTTCCTTGTGCTTTTTTCATTGTAGCTTCTTCCTCATTTTTTTCTTATCTCTTTTCTCCTTTCTTTACAGATCTCATGGATGCTGGCATCACTCAGAACTTCAGATATCTGGTCACAGGGACAGGACGCAAGGTGACACTGAGATGTGACCAGAATCTGAGACATGACTGTATGTACTGGTATAGACAAGACCCAGGTTTGGGACTAAGGCTTATCCATTATTCTATTGATGTGAATCTTGTAGACCAAGGAGAAGTCTCAGCTGGCTACAATGCTTCTAGAACAAAGCAGCAATTCTTTCTTCTAATCCTGGAATCTACAAGCAGAAACCAAACATCTGACTATTTTTGTGCCAGCAGTTTTACCACAGAATAGCAGAGTATCATCTTCCCTGAACAAAAAGGGCAATCATGAAAGACCATGTGGCTCTGATGTATCTAGACCAACTACTAAAAGAGAGAGAGAGAGAGACACAGAGACAGAGAGAGATAGAGGAGACAATCAGAAAGAGAGAGTGTCAGAGAGAAAGACAGACAGAGAGAGAGAGAGAGAGAGAGAGAGAGAGGGAGAGAGAGAGAGAGAGGGAGAGAGAGAGAGAGAGAGAGAGAGAGAGAGAGAGAGAGAGAGAGAGAGAGAGAAAGAAAGAGAGAGAGAAATGGAAATGTCATTCTAGAGACACAAGTCAACTCAGAATTATTATTCCTTAAAATCTTCCCATTACTGTCTATATTGTTAATCTCAGTTTTATCAGATGTTTTTCAATGGTGTCTCCCTGATCAGGGTTATCTGATGAACTAGCATAATTCTGTCATCTCCTCAATGTACACTATGTCTATTTCCAGAAGCCTTCCTCAGTTCTCTTCATTTTACAAATGAAGAGAAATTCTCCTAAGTAGGATGCTTTGTGTTATGTGTCATTATATCATTAGTTCTTGAAAATAAAGAAATCTTATTTTTTATCAAATGCATTCAAGTCACTTCTTTTTCTCTAAACATCATAGTCCTGATTATATGGATGCCTAATCCTCAACAATTTAGATCCAGAAAGCTAATTCTTAAATTTTTCATATGAGCATTTATACTTCAGGAAATCAGATGTTGCAAATTAGAATTTGACTTACTGTTTTTGTTTATTGTCTAGACTTCAAAAAGTGATGTAGAAAATGTTAGCAGTGCAAATTAAATTGAAAAATGGGTCGTACATTAAATTCTCTCTCTCTTTCTCTCTCTCTCTCTCTCTCTCTCTCTCTCTCTCTCTCTCTCTCTTTTTGGCTGAGGCAATTGGAGTTAAGTGAGTTGCTCAGGATCACACAGCTAGAAAGTGTTAAGTGTCTGAGATGAGATTTGAACTCAGATCCTCTGATTTCAGGACTGGTGCTCTATCACTGAGCCACCTAGCAGCCCCAGACAAACTCTTATAGCAAGGATGGCCTCAAAGAATACTTTGGTGATTATCCTGGCCACATTTTATCTGCACTCCTTCTCCCCTCTCCTCTATCCTCAGTAGTCATATTGACTCCCAAGTACAGATCAATATGTCTAAAAACACAGCATCACCTGAGTGATTTTCTTTTGCTTTTTATGAAAGTGGGACATCTTACAAAAAGGACATACTCAAAATTTAGTGGCTGAGTCCCTGTTGTCCTATTTCAATAAACTATTTAGCCTCTCTAGTTATAGTCTTCTAATAACAAACAACAAAGTCACATGAAAAAATGCTCTTAATTATTATTGATCAGAGAAATGCAAAGTAAGACAACTCTGAGGAACTACTACATACCTCTCAGATTGGCTAAAATGATAGGAAAAGATAATGATGAATGTTGGAGGGGATGTGGGAAGCTGGGACACTAATGCATTCTTGGTGGAGCTGTGAACTGATCCAACCAATCTGGAGAATAATTTGGAACTCTACCCAAAAAACAACCTAACTGTGCATGCATTTTGATCCATCAGTGTCTCTACTGGCCCTATATCCCAAGAGTTCATAAAAAAGGTAAAAGGATCTATGTGTGCAAAAATGTTTGTAGCAACCCTTTTTATAGTGGCAAGAAACTAGAAACTGAGTGGATGCCCATCAATTGGAGTATGGCTGATTAAGTTAGGGTATATGAATGTTGTGAAATATTATTGTTACATAAGAAATGATCAGCAAGATGATTTCAGAGAGACCTGGAGAGACTTACATGAATTGATGGTAAATAAAGTGAGTAGAACCAGGAGAATATTGTATACAGTAATAGCAAGATTATACAATGATCAATTCTGATGGATGTGGCTATTTTCAATGATGAAGTGATTCAGGCCAGTTCCAATGATCTTGGGATGAAGAGAGCCATCTGAACCCAGAGAGCACTATGGGGACAGGGTGTGGATTACAACATACTCTTATCACTTTTTGTTGTTGTTGTTTGCTTGCATTTTGTTTTCCTTCTCATTTTTTTCCCCCTTTTGATATGATTTTTCTTGTGTACCATGATAATTGTGGAAATATATGTAGAAGAATTTCCCATGTTTAACATATTGAATTATTTGCCATTTATGGGAGGGAGTGGGGGGAAGGAAAGGAAAAAAAAAAAAGACTTGGACCTTGCATTGTAAAAGGGAATGTTAAAAATTATCTATGCATATGCTTTGAAAATAAACAGCTTTAATAAAAAAGATAATGAAATTTATCTAACCATATAAAGAAGTAGGAAGAGACAGAGAAAATAAAAGGGAGGGGCTGGATAGAAGGAAGGGCAAAAACACTAGGAAAAAAAAAAAGTAAGAGAGGGAGGGAAGGATGGTAGAAGATATGCACCAAGTGATAAAGCAGACAAATTCTTAGAGAAAATATTAAGCCAATTACAGGAAGAAATAGACAGCAAAACTATATTAGCAGGGTATCCTTTCTGAGAATCAGACAAATCTAACTACAAAATTAACAAGAAAGAAACTAAGGTAGTTAATAGAATCCTAGAAAACCTAGATATGCTAGACCTTTAGAGAAACTTGAATAGAGACTGAAAGGAATACACCTTTTTTTTTTTTTTCATAGTACCTGGCACCTAACCAAAAACTGACCATGTATTAGGGCATAAAAAATCTCACAATCAAATGTAGAAAAGTAGAAATAGTAAATGTTTCCTTTTCAGGCCATAATGCAATAAAAGTTTTATTCAATAAAGGGCCAAAGATTTAAATTATTTTTAAATTACTTAAAATAAAATATTAGCAAAAAGATTACAGCAACTTATCAGCAGAATAATACACTATAAATAAGTGAAATTTATAACAGGAATACAGGGCTGATTCAATATCTGGAAAAACCATTATCATAATTGACCATATTGATAACACAATAATCTCATTAGATGCCAGAAAAACTTTTGACAAAATATAGCACCCATTTCTATTAAAAGCACAAGAGAGCATGGGATAAAGGGAGATTTCCTTAAAACAATAAGTAGTATCTATCTAAAACCAACAACAAGCATTATTTGTAATGGAGAGAAGCTGGATGCATCCCCAATAAGATCAGGAGTGAAATAAGGATGCCCATTATCACTACTATCATTCAACATTGCACTAGCAATGTTGGCTTCAGCAATAAGAAAATAAAAAGGAATTAAAAGACACACACTAGGCAATAAGGAAATAAAACTATTATTTTTTGCAAATGATGTGATGAAATACTTACAGAATCATAGAAAATCATCCAAAAATGTACTTGAAACAATTAACAGCTTTAGCAAAGTTGCAGGATATTAAATACACACAAATCATCAGCATTTTGATATATTTCTGACAAAGCCCATCAAAAAGAGATAGAAAGAGAAATTCCATTTAAAATAACTCTAGACAAAATAACATATTTGTGTGTCCACCTGCCAATCAAATCCAGCAACTAAACGAATACAATGATACAGCAGTTTTCTGTCTTTTTTTTATCACTGACATAAATATTGTGGTTAATTGCAAATCTGGATGGAAGTTCTAAAGCATACGACCAAAAGATCACATATTCAGGGATGTCAGGATTTTAGAAATGACTTAAGGGAACCTTCTAATTTTCAAACCACTCCATTAATGCCAGTCCTTTCCTTCTCCAATTTTGCCAGTTCTGGTGTCACAGAGAACTCTTCAGTGTGCACTGCCTAGAGTCCCAGGTACATTTCTCCTCTGCCCTGAAAGTCTTGTATTGCCTATTTTCTTGCTTTTTTCAGTGGATGTTGATTAGGGATTGCATACCTCTTCACCTCTTCTTAACTCTATTTTTTATTCAAAATTTATTTCAAGAGCCACTTTTACATAAAGACTTTTAAAAAAAAATATTTTTTAACTAAACACTAATTTATTTTCTCTCCCTTCCTCTTCCATATTAGAAAGGGAGGGGGAAAAACAAAACAAAAATAAAATAAAAGCCTTGTAAAAAATATGTATAGTTAAGTAAAACAAATTCTGGAACTGTCTATGTCTTAAAAATATTCTGCACCCAATTTACAACTTCTCTGTCAAGAGATTAATAAACATATTTCATCAACTGTGCTTGAAATAATGATGGGTCATTGAATTGATAAGAGTTTTCAAGTTTCTTAAGTTCTTTTCTTGTTACAAAGTGTTACTGTAATAATTCAACTTCTGCTGACTTCAGTTTATACAAATTTATCTCTGAAATGATTGCACAATAGATGCCCATAATATTCATATGATAATTTGTTCAGCCATTCCCCAAATGATGGATACCTCTTTAGTGTCCAATTCTGTGTCATCACAAAAAAAAAAAGAGCTGCCATAAATATTTTTTGTGCAAAAAGAACCTTTTTCTTCTTTTAAAATTCTCTTTATGGTACGAGGCCTGAAATGTTGAGAGATAACAAATTATTTTCCAGAACAAATCACAGCTTCAATAACAGCATATTATTATGTCTGTTTTCCTCCAACACTTGTTATTTTTCTTTTTTGTCACCTTTGGCAATATAATGAGAAATACTTGAATTTTATTTTGCTGATTATTTACTGATTTAGAAAACTTTTTTATATGATAACTTTTATTTCTTCCTTAGAAAGTTACTTGTTCATATCTTTTGAGAATGTATCAATTGGGGATGGCTCTTATTATTATAAATTTGAATCTATTCCTTACATATCTTGTAAATAAGTCCTATATTATTGCAAAGTCTTTTTTTTTCCCTCTAGTTATGTGTTGATGAAAACTTTATTAAATTCTCCACCGCTATTCCCCTCCTCCCTCTAGTAATTACTTTATATGTATATATTGGGTATACTAATATGTGTATATGTTATTTCCCAAGACGGAATTTAAGCTCCCTAAAGATAGGGATTATTCTTTTTTTGTCTTTTTATCCTCATTATCTAGCCCATAATCCAGCTTAGCACTCTAGACACTGAATAAATGCTTGTTGTATGACTAATAAATTGAATGACTTACAGTGTGCCTTTCAGTTTTCAATATAGCTGCAGCTTCACTCTTCCTCCCCATTTCCTTTTTGAGTTTCTCCTTCTAGCTGTTTTCCCCTAGGTGGCAGTGATATACTCTGAAATGTTTTTGTTTCTTCACATTCTTCACTCCAGGCCCCTTAAAAGAATCCATTTAAGATACAAGTCAGTAAATTGAATTTTACCTAGGTCAATCCAAGTACAAAGGATGAAAAAAAAATACCTTTTTCAGGCAATGACCCTTCACGGACTTTTTTCTCTCCTGTTGTCCTTGATCTAATTTCTAACAAGAACAATTATATTACATAGTTCAGAATAACACTTTACAAAACCTTGTCAGGTTTGTGGCACAATTATTATCACCCCCATTTTGCCATTTTGCAGATGAACAAACCGAGTCTCAGAGATGAAGTAGAACTCAGATATTCTAATTCTAAATCCAGTGTATTTGCTACTCTCCAGGCAAGTCCTAGACTTACCTAACCCATATCTTTTTCAGAGTGAATGACTTTGTAAAGCTTTATTGAATTAACCTGAATTGAATTAAAAAACCAAAACATTCATATTAGTCTGAATCATTAACAACAACAAAAAAAAAAGAATATATTTTAAGGACAACAAACAACAACAGTAATGTTAATAATAATATATATGTAGTTCTTTAAGGTTTGCAAGATACTTTTCATATATTATTTCTTTTGGTCCTTTTAAATAGGTGCTAATCTTATATTAATTTTACTGGTGGAGAAACTGAGGCATGGGAACTTTAAGTGACTTGCCAGGATTAAATATCTAGTATTTTAAATGGGGATTTGAACCCAGGTCTTCCTGATCTGGAACTCAGGCCTCTAACTCCTAAAACATGCTGCAATAGATCATATCCTGGGAGTATAACATCTGGCTCTCTCTGAAGGGATAATCCTGTGGCTGCCTATGCTTGTGAGATGAGTGATGTCACAAATGGTCCTTGCTTAAAAAGCCTAGCTAGTCTTCAGAGTTTAAGACCTTCCTTCCACCAGGGCAGAGCCCTGAATTAGACACAAACCTCAATCATACTCTAAACTCTCAATGGACATTCACCTTTTGTCTCCTAGATGCAGGTGAGTTCTCATCATTGGCCCCAAATCAGATGAGCTTCAGCTCCAACTTCCACTTCTATGTCTGAAATATCTTACTTCTGATATTTGTCTCCTTCTCCCATAGTCAGAGTCACCTAGACCCCCAGACACTGATCATAAGAACTGACCAGAAAGTGACCCTGCAATGTGAGCCAATGCCCATTTATGATATCCTCTACTGGTATAGACAGAAATCAGAGCAAAGGCCACAGTTCCTGTATGACTTTCGGAATAGTAAAATGGTGGAGTCAAGGATGGATTCCCATACTATGCTTTTTGGATGCATGTCTTTCCTATTGTGTGTGTTCAATTTTTATGGCTAGTTCAGGAGTTTCATGGGATGTCCATTCACATACTTCTTTTATGTTTTAATAGTCATCATATGCACTCCTATTATACGAGACTATCCTTTTCCTCCCTCATTTCTCTTATATAGTCCTATATTCAACCTATTTTTAAATTTTCTTAATATTATTAAAATAGAATAATGCCAATACCAGGCTTTCTTTCTGTCTAATTTTATCTTTGAGTCTTCAGAATTTTAGGGTTCTAAAAAGATCCTTATTTTTTTCTCCTCTTATGAAAATGTAATGATTCATCATTCAGTATCTAACTAGGCATTTCAAAGTTTCTGTCTTTTTATTCGGAATCCATGGAAATCATTTTTTAATCCCATTTTTTTTTCTCATTCAGGATTATATTTAGTTTTTCTGAATAGACGATATTCAGTTGCAAGCGTTTTCCTTTATATTCCAGGTTTTCATCTCCTTTCTTTGGTAGCTGTCAAATCTTGTGTGATACTGACATCAAATTCTTGGTTCGAGATGCAATGAATACCTGAATTCAAAAGTGAGACAGTACTCTCAGCAAACTTACAGCATTTTAGGGAAATAAAACAAGTTCACATGTAAGTAAATACAAGACATGTATAAATACACATAACTAAATTTCTCTGTGTATATGTATGTATGTAAACACACATTATTCCCAATTCTATAACTAAACCAATAAGAAAAGATCCCTTATTTAATTTGAAAAATTCCATGGAGATATGAAGAAAATTAGGGTTTCTCAGAGGTAGAGCTATGTGTTCTATACATGGAGAATGACCAGTATAAAGATCTAGGGAACGAAATGAAATTTCATAAGCATGGAATAGGAAATAAGCCAAATTGGTTGAAAAGTGCATGAAGGGATATAATATATGATTAGTCTTAAAAGTCATTCTTGATCCATGTAAGGATGGGGTTCCCGCAAAACAGGAGAAGGGAATTGTAAGGACCCTTTAAATGGGCGGTGCCACAGTGCAACAAGTGGCCCAGAAGTAATCTCTGTGGATATAGGACTGCCCTGTAGGTGGGATCTTGGCCATATTGAGATAGCTTCGTAATGGGTGACTCTCTGGCTGATTGGCTGTGTGTATGACCTCAGAGGCCCTTTATAAGCCCACTGCAGACAGCAGTCGCTCTCTTTAACCTGGCTCCCTGAGCCAAGCGGGTGGAAAGCCAAGAGGTAAGGAGTTTGGTAGTGAACACGTGGGTCTTCTGACCAGGTGTTCACTAGGGAGCTGACAAGTCAGGGCATTATGTGAGTAGGTATAATAAAGGCTTTTAAGATTACACGTGGCTGTTATTGAGCATGCTACTGGTTATTAAACTATAAATTCAAGAGATCATAGCCAGAGACTTTTGAAGGCCTCAGAGGAGGTGAGCCAGGTAGAGTTGACACTGCAAAGATCAGTGGTCAAAGGTACTCTGTTGGGCCTAGGACAGACTGGTAATAGTAACTGCCAGGAGGGCATGTTACAATCCAGATTATAAATGGATTTCCATCCACCCTTTCTTTCCTGATATGCAATGTTCCCAAGGGAGTGCTGATGAGGGGCACATATGCAAGAGAAGTGGCAAACATGAGTGACTTATGGATTAGACAAATCCTGAAAAGCAATGACAGACAAAGTAACACCACCAGTCAGTCCCTGGGGCCTTTGAGGAGTGTCTCTTTCAACTGAGGGGGGCTTCAAGGACAGATTGAAGAAGCAAACCATTTTGTGTAAATGCTTACTCCTTATGTTCAGTGATATTCATCTTCTCATATGTGTTGTTGTAGCAACAATTGAAGTGAAAAATCACAGTATTTCCCTATTGGTGAACTGATTGTGACCCTCTCATAATGGCAGAAATGATAGAAGGAAGCTCTATAACTTCCTATAATAGATACTAAATTTCTTAGCTAGAGATGAAAAAAAATTGAAAATTTGTTGTTGCTTTTGTTTAATTTCTCCCTGAAGGTTTGGAATTGAGAGTTAAGAATTATTATATTTGATTGCTTTGTAATAGGTGTCATTTTAAAATTAATTTTTAATGTGCTATTTCTAATTTAATTAAACTATAGATTAATTATGACCTTGCATTAGGGTAATTGATTTAAATAACACTCAGGAATTGAAAGGAAAGGTACATGGACAGTAAGTGAAGAGGGAGCCATCTCTAGTAGTTAGGTACTGGCATTGACAGGTACTCTTATGCGAGACCTAGGTGGCACCATAAGGCACCTGGGCCTAAGTCAGGAAGATTCATCTTCTTAAATTCAAATCTGCCCTTTTTAACTAGCTATATCACTTCACCCTGTTTGCCTCAATTTATTCATTTGTAAAATGAGTTGAGAAGGAAATGGCAAATCACTCCAGTATTTTTTCCAAGAAAACCCCAAATGGGATCACAAAGAGTTGGACAGGACTGAAATGACTTCACAACTTATGAGTCAACTACAAGGAATGATTAATGACCATGCTATTTAGTAAGGGAAAATAAAAGGGGAGGTAGATCAAATGACAGTACTTTTCTAGGAAAACTGGTCAAAAAGACAAAATAGGCACTGGCATAGAGTCAGCTCATTTTCCTGCCCTTCCTCTAGCCTAGTTTTTTTTTATTTTGTTCTGGTCATACCTGTCATTTCTTGCTGCTACATACATTCACTGATTGCACTGGGTCCTGCTTGTGTTCAAAGGACTTTAGGAGTCATCTAATTCAACCTCCTTATTTCACAGAAGAAAAACCTAAGACAAAGAAAGATGAAGTGGCTAGTCTAGAGTTACACAGGTAATAAGAAGAGATGGATTTAAAATATGGTTCTCTGATTCTAAATCTCTTTCTATTCCACCATTCTATATTTCATTGTACTTTTTTGAAATGTTGGAATAATATTGAAAAAAAAATCTAGACTTCTGATATTACTCTCATTCCTCCTGATTTACAAAAAAAGGTAAGTTTTAAATTATGTCCACACATGATTAGAATGTATTTCCCCTGTGACAGTGCATTTAAATATATTTAAAGTGATTAGAACAGAGCTAAAGGATCTAAGAGAAGGAGGTGAAAGAAAACAGATATGTTCCTGAGAGGGATGAAGCCTTCTTTATTCCTTATGGAAATACTCATCCTCAGATACAGCTGCAATAGAGAGCCTTTGTCAGAGTAGTTAATCGGTAATTGGAGAAGGGAATCAAGCCCCAGAAAAGAAGGTAACTACATAGTCTCCAGACATAGCAGACAGTTGGTAAAGTGATACAATTCTTTAGAGAAAGTTTCCCAAAGAGAAGAGGGAAAGATTGACCTGAATTCCAAAAACAACACTTTTAAAGAGAAGTGAGAAAATGAAATGACCTCTACAGAGAAAGGGATAACAACAAAGGCCAGACACAACATAGACAAGCGACACGGACCCTTTGCTATATAATTATTGCAAATTAATTGCTTCTGCTTCTCCAGTGAGAACAGGCTTGTCATTCTAAGAACCCATCTGTTTCCCATCAAATAAAGTCTCAACTACAGTATGACATTATAAAAATGAAGCAACACATATATCTTCACTAGAGATTTGAGGCTCAGAGGAATGAAAGAAAATTAGCTTGAATGTTTATGAATTTTGATGAGTCCTTCGTATGTTTTATATTTTCTGTGGGGCAAATTTTGTCTTGCATGCAATTTTTATTATTAACTTGTGAGTTGCATTGTGTTTCTTTTTGAAAAGATACTGAAGACATGTATATCTGCTGTAATACAGATATAATCTACATTCTGAAGTTCCTAGGGAAAAACATATTAGGAAATAAGAGGGTCAAATAAGCCAATATTCTGAGGTTCCAAAGTTTACTATGGGTAAAGCCATGAGGCAAAAGATAGTTTAAGAAATAACTTTTAAGTTTGAATTCTGTCAATGTAAATCTAGAGAGAAGGAAAATGAAATGTGGATTACAAGTGCTTTTAATCAGATCTTTGGAAAAAAACAAAACAAAACAAAACAACAAAAAAAAAAACCAAACAAACAAATAGAACCAAGGACAGAGTCCCAATATGCTCTATTAAAGATCTTTTCTCAACACCTGATCTTTATGAAGTTCTAAAGCCACTTATTATCTAGCCAAACTTCATAGTCTGTTTATATTTTATTCATAAGATGGTAATGGTAATTGCTTGAAAGACATTGCCAAATATTTTGTTAAAATCCAAGCATTCCTTTGTGATTCCTTCGTAATTATTCAAGTAACTGTCCAATCTTCTTCTTCTTGAAAAAAAATGAGAATTAGTATAGTGCATATTTAGAGAGAAAATTATGCTGGCTGAATGTAATTACCACTTCTAAAAACCATTGTTTTAGCAATGTCTTCTAGAATTTTTAGGAATTGAATTTCTTATTGACCTATAGTTTGATCAATTTATCTACTTCCCTTTTTTGGAAAATAATAACAACTTTTGCTTCTCTCTCCCATGCCTTTCATTTGCTATGATTTTCCAAATATCACTGAGACTCACATGTTCTTTCAATATCATGGCATGCAATTTATATAGTTCTAGTGACCCAAATTCAGTGATGGCAGCTAAGTACTGCTTTTCTATCTTCCTACTTGTGATGAATTTAATTCCTTGAAAATATTTTTTCCTGACTTTCCCAATCTGAATTACTGTTATAAAAATATCATCAAACTTATTCAAATTTATAGTTTGTTATTACATGTCATCCACCCAAGACACACAAAGCTTGAGCTCACAAGTTGAGATTCCTGAGTAGGTCTGGTAGTATTTTCTAAACTCCAATCAACTTTGGCTCTTATTTCCTCAAGATTTGGCCTTTGTCCTAGGAGATATCCCCTTATGTTTAGAGATAGGAAAAAGGACAAAGAGAACTTAGAGAGCCTCCAAGAGCCCTGAATAAAGGAATCTATTAGCAACCCAAACTCCCATTTCTTTTTTAGATTGTTCAGATATGATCAGATAATATTCTCCCAAACCAATTTAATACTAAGATATTAGCTTGAATGATGGAGAAACTCAAAGAATTGCTGCAACTTTCTTCCTTCTACTTTTTCTTTTCCTCCTTCCTCCAAACAATACTACTACCATAAGTTTATGTTGCAAAAGTGTAGGACACCAGAAAAATCTTCATCTTCTTTGTATACAAACTCCCATTCTATTCATCTCACAAATTCTCACATAAATCATTTTTATGCCCATAAAAATGTCTATCATTTAAAAGCTATTTATCTATAAAAAGGCTAAAAATAAGAGAACTGGTACAAGATGGTGAGAAAGGCAGAGATGGCAGGAGTAGGGGGCAAGGTTGGGTATGAGATGACCTTCTACTTTACAAAAACTTTCTACTCATAGAATATAAGAAGCTGAGTGCCTCCATGGAAAAAATCAACCATATCCTGTCAATATGAACCCTCTCCTGATCCTGGCTTTTGTTGGAGCAGTTGATAATCACCTTATGTTATTTCTTGCTGTCTCTGGCCTGTTAAACATTCTGGCTATTCTCTCAATCCATCTTTTTGTCTTTTTCTTCAGTCACTGTTCTTCTCCTACCCCACCCCAATATCTATCTAGTTTCTCTCTTCATTTGCTAAACTCTTCTAGACTCCCTTTCCAATCCCCCTTCATTTCATCCACCTCTCTGTCCCCAGTATGAACAACTACAGGATCTTCTCTTAACCAAACTTCTGCATGCAGCGATAGACTTGGAAATAAGTAGAAAGGAAACTTCTAGAGAAATAAACTAAAAAGAAAGGAAACAGGGAGCAAGTAGAAAAAAAAGTCTATGGATTAAAAATCAGTAAGGTCAAAGATAAGAGGTAGCCAATGAATGATGAAGCTAATCTGGAATGGAAGGGACATGAGAAATGATGGGACTAGATCACATTCATAGTAATGAAATGTGAGCATCTAGAGATACAAAATTTACCCTAATAACTAACTGCATTAGCTATTATTACCAAATTCCTTTTATGACACAGATAATGGTGTTAATACTAAACCAGGTAAAAAATTATAGGCCAATTTCCCTAACGAATATTGATGCAAAAATCTTAAATAAAATATTAGCAAAAACATTACAGAAAGTCATCACCAGCCTAATACACTATGACCAAGTAGGATTTATACCAGAAATGCAGGTCTGGTTCAATATTAGGGAAACTATTGGCGTAATTGACTATATCAATAACCAAATTAACAAAAAATATATAATTATCTCAATAGATGCAGAAGAAGCATTTGATAAAACTCAATACCCATTCCTATTAAAAAAAAAAACACTGGAGAGTAGAGGAATAAATGGACTTTTACTTAAAATGATCAGTAGCATCTATTTAAAACCATCAGCAAGTATCATATGTAATTAGAACAAACTAGAACCATTCCCAGTAAGATCAGGGGTGAAACCAAGTTGTCCACTACCACCATTGCTATTCAATATTGTATTAGAAATGTTAGCTTTGGCAATAAGAGAAGAAAAGGAGATTAAAGGAAATATAATAGGTAATGAGGAAACCAAATTATTACTCTTTGCAGATGATCTGATGGTATTCTCAGAGAACCCTAGAGAATCAACCAAAAAACTACTAGAAATAATTCACAACTTGCACAAAGTTTCAGGACACAAAATAAATCCACATAAATCATCAATATTTTTATATATTACTAACAAAGTCTAGCAGCTAGAGAAACAAAAAGAAATTCCATTAAAATAATTGTCAATTGTAGACAATATTTGGGAATCTATCTGCCAAGGGAAAGTCAGGAACTATATGAATGTAGCTACAAAACACTTTCTACAAAAATAAAGTCAGATCTAATAAGTTGGAAAAATATCAAGTGCTCATGGGTAGACCAAGCAAATATAATAAAAATGACATACTACCTGAATTAATGTATTTATTTAGTGCCAAACTAATCAAACTCCCAAGAAATTATTTTACAGATTAGAAAAAAATAATAACAAAGTTCACCTGGAAGAGCAAAAGATCAAGAATTTCAAAGGAATTAATGAAAAAAAAAAAAAGCCAATTAAGGTGACTTAGCTGTACCTGACCTAAAACTATATTATACAGCTGTGGTCATAAAAACCATTTGTTACTGGCTAAAAAATGATCAGTGGAATAGATTAGGTTTACAGAGTAAAATAATCAATAACTATAGCAATCAAGTGTTTGACAAACCCAAAGACCCCAGCTTTGGGGATAAGAGGTCACTGTTTGATAAAAACTGCTGGGAACATTGGAAACTAGTTAGGAGAAACTAGGCATTGACCCACACCTAACACCATATACCAAGATAAAGTTGAAATGAGTTCATGATTTAAATATAAAGCATAATATTATAAGCAAATTAGAATAACATAGGATAGTTTACCTCTCACATATGTGGAGAAGGGAGGAATCTATGACCAAAGAAGAACTGAAACTCATTATTGAACACCAAATAGATTATTTTGATTATATTAAGTTAAAAGGTTTTTGTACAAACAAAACTAGTGCAGACAAGATTAGAAGGGAAGCAATAAATTGGAAAAATATTTTTTTACATTTAAGGGTTCTGATAAAGGCCTCATTTCTAAAATATATAGAGAATTGACTCAAAAGAATTCAAGCAATTCTCCAATTGATAAATGATCAAAGGATATTAACAGACAATTTTAATATGAAGAAATTAAAACCATTTCTAGTAATATGAAAGGGTGCTCTAAATCACTATTGATTAGATAAATGCAAATTAAGACAATTCTGAGATTCCACTGTACACCTCTCAGATTGACTAAGCTGACAGGAAAAGATAATGACAATATTGGAAGGGATGTGAGAAAATTGGAACACTAATACATTGTTGGTGCAATTGTGAATGGATCCAGCCATTCTGGAGAACAATTTGGAACGATGCTCAAAAAATAATCAAGTTGTGCATACCCTTTGATCCAGTAGTGTTTCTACTGGGCCTATATCCCAAAGAGATCTTAAAGGAGGGAAAGGGACCCACATGTGCAAAAATATTTGTGGCAGTCCTTTTTGCAGTGTCAAGAAACTGGTAATTGAGTGGATGACCATCAGTTGGAGAATGGTTGAATAAGTTAAGGTATATTAATATTATGGAATATTATTGTTATATAACAAATAATCAGCAGGATGATTTTAGAGAGGTCTGAAGAGACTTATATGAACTGATGCTAAGTGAAATGAGCTGAACTAGGAAAACATTGTACATGGCAACAGAAAAATTATATGACGATCAATTCTGATGGAATTGACTCTTTCAACAATGAGATTATTGAGGCTAGTTCCAATGATCTTGCGATGAAGAGAGCCAACTACACCCAAAGAGAGGTCTGTGGGAACTGCATGTGAAACACAACATAACATTCTCACTCTTTTTGTTGGTGTTTGCTTGCATTTTGTTTTCTTACTCATTTTCTTTCCTTTTTGATTTTATTTTTCTTATGCAACAAGATAATTGTATAAATATGTTTACCTACATTGGATTTAACATATATTTAACCTGTATAACATATATTGGATTACTTGCCATCTAGGGAAGGGTGTGAGGGAAAGGAGGGGAAAATTTGGAATAGAAAGTTATGCAAGGGTCAATGACGAAAAATTATCTGTCCATATGTTTTGAAAATAAAAAAGCTTTAATTAAAAAGGAAGAAAAACATTTATTTCTACCAAGTTTAACATATATTAGATTACTTGCCATCTAGAAGAGGAGGTGGGGGAAGGGGAGGGAAAATTGGAACACAAGGTTTTGCAAGGATTAATGATGAAAAATTATCCATGCATATGTTTTGAAAATTAAGAGCTTTAATAAAAAAGAAAATACAATAAATAACAAGTACCATAAACCATAAATTTTTACACTTTTCCCCACTCACTTCATCTTTTTGCTAAAGAAATTTCTATGTAACCCAAAATATATAGGTATATAACAGAAGTATACAAACATTTACTGATAATAAATCATAAGGAAATTTATTTTAAAACAATTCTTTAGTACACATGTTTTTCACTTATTAAGGTTGAAAGCAAATTTGCGTACTAATAAGATGAACATGTTACTTCATTTTTATATAAAAAATTAAATCTCAGCAGAATATTTCATTTTTTCACTGTAACCAATTTTTTCACAATCCTCACATTCAGTTACATGACCCCTTATGGGTTTGCAACTCACAACTTAAGAAACTTTGCCACAGATTATGAAGTAATATCAATAAAAAAACATATATTCACCAAGAGGTAAAACATCCAGATTTTTTAAGGAAAAGTTAAGTGGGTTACAGCAAGAAATAGACAGCAAAACTATATTAATGGGGGAACTTGAACTGTCCCCTCTACACCATAAACAAATTAGAAGAGCAAGGAATAGTCTAACTGTTAGATCTACATGGAGGGAAGGATTCATGACTAAATAAGACCTAGAGAGGATTATCAAATATAAAATAAAATATTTTTATTATATAAAATTAAAAAGCTTTTGTACAAACAAAATCTATGCAAACAATATTGGGAAAAAGTAGAAAGTTGGAAAACAATATTTACAGTTAGTGTCTCTGATTATCAAAGTCTCATTTCTCAAATGTACAGGGAACAGATTCAAATTTATAAGACTAGAAGCTGTTCCCCAATTGATAACTTATCAAAGGATATGAATAGACAGTTTTCAGATGAAGAAATTAAAATTATTTATAAGTATAGAAAGAAGTGCCCTAAATCACTTTTGATTAGAGTCATGTATATTATAACACAACTATGAGATACCATGTCACACCCATTATATTGATTAATATGATTAAAAAAAAGAAAAATGATAAATGTTGGAAAGGATATGGAAAAGTGGAACACTGGTGAATTGGTAGAGTTGTGAACTAATCCAACCATTCTGGAGAGCAATTTGGAACTATGCCCAAAGGGTGAAGAAACTATATACCCTTTGATTCAGCAATACCACTACTAGATAATGGAGATAATAAAAAAGGGAAAGGGATCTATGTAGAAGAGCCCGAACTTTGGAGAAGTATACCTGAAACAAGGACACTTACAACAAGGTGTTAACTCAGCTAATAATGGTTCTCTAATATACATCTAGGTGATGTAATGGTTCTCTAGTTCACACATATTCAATATGCTGTAATGATATAATTATAATAAAGTATTTAAGGGCTGAGAAGGACTGGAAATGGGACATTCCATTTTTGACCATCCTCCTGCTGGCTCTCCTGCCTCCTACATTCCAGAAAGCTAGCCCAAACATTACAGACATACATATAAAAACTATTGATGAAGCACTTTTTGTGGTGCCAAACATTGAAAACTCAGGGAATGCCCATCATTGGGGCATGACTGAATATGTGGTACATGAATATAAATAAAATACTAATGTACAATAAGAAATGATGAATAGAAAGATTTCTCAAAAAACCTGAAAGACCTGATAAACTGATGTAAAGTAAAATGAGCAGAACCAGGAAAACATTGTACAAAGTATCAGCATCATTGTGTGATGATCAATTATGTATGATTCAGCTCAACAACACAGTGATCCAAGAGAAGTATAAAAGACTCATGAAGGAAAATGTTATTCATATCCAGATAAAGAACTAATGAACTATGATATAAACTGTTATATGTATATATGTGTGTGTATGTGTGTGTGTATTATTATATTATGTAAATTTATAAACTATGCTCATAGTATATAACTAATCTGTAATATATATATATATATTTTTGTTAACTGCACTTGTCTCTATCTCCATACCATACTAAGCTCTACAGGCCAAGGAACATGTTGTAGCTAAGATTTTTATCCCCCAGCATAGGGTCTAGTAGTAGTCACTTAAGTGATTATTATAATGAATAAATTGATAAAGGATTGAAATGAAAGATGATGTAGCAAATGAAAAAGAGAGTCACAAGGATAGTACTATGGTGGGAAAGTTTAAGGAAGAAACTATAGAGGTAAATTGCCCTTCCCCAGCCTTAGCTCCATGTGTTTCCTTTAGGGATGACTCCCAGTTTGCCTATGATACTTGGAAAGGTTCTAGTAACACCAATTCCTCAGTAGCTAAGGATAAAGATGAATTAATGTTAAATAACTTCCTGAACAACTGGCAGAAGAAAAAAATGGGTATATTTTGTATGGGATTTTTTGCTTTTTAACCATGGGAAAATATTCTTGTTCAAGAGAGAGCCACTGTCTTTTGGCTTAATATAAACAGTTACCTGAATTGACTTCTGGAGGGAAGGAGTATGCTGTATTGGTACACATCTGTCCAAAAGCATTCCCATTTTTTAGATGAAAAATGAATAGGAAATCAAGAATAGGCAAGAGCAATTAATAGAATATCATTTTATTGGCAGGATCATTTTGTTGGCATCATGTCCCAAAACAATAGTCCAAAGGAAAGGACAGAAACAGGGGTCAGGGATCTTTAGCTGTTCTGAGCAATGGTTGCCTCAATCCAATCCACATAGTTGCAGACTCTGGTGTAGACACCAGGCTTGTTCTTCTGAGCACAGCCATAGCCCCAGGAGACAATACCCTGGAGTTCTCCATTACACACCACGGGTCCACCTGAGTCACCCTAGGGATGGAGAACAGGGATGAGTGAGGAGAGAAAAAGGAAGAGATTGCTGCCCATACCACAGTCTGAAGCTTGGGGTCATAGACTCAGATTTGGAAGAGATCCTAGAGGTCATCCAGTCCAATCCTGACCTCTATGGTCCTCTAGTCTTTCAAGAACATTACCTTCCATTGATTCCTGCCCCCCTCCCTTGATCTTCCTGAACATTCCCTTTTAGCCCATCTTCAACTTATCTTGAGGTGTTCTAGAACATAGGGATAAGGACATATTCCTTCTTTTTTTTCAGAGACCTTAATATTTCTCCAAAACCTCATCCTTATTGGGCTTAATGAAAGTGTTGATTTCTTCTCCTAACTGAAAATTAGAGATTTACCTGGCAGGAATCCTTGCCACCCTCTAGGAAGCCAGCACAGACCATGTTTTCTGTGATCTGACCAGGATAGGAAGATGTGCATTGAGCATCAGACAGAAGGGGTGCATTCAAACACTGCAGAACATCTGGGTAGTCAGCTGTGAAGAAAATGGGATTGGAAGGAGAGTAAGAGTAGTTATCACATTAGAGAAGGAAGCGTAATCTACTTAACAGTTTTCAGTCTTAAGAACTGAATTGTTAGAAAGGGACTTGAGGACTTTAGTACAGAAAAGAGAAAATTCATCTGAATTCCTATAGTTTCCATATATTTCTAATGATATATCTCATACTTCTCTGTATGAAGATTATTTGTGATGCATAATGGACAGAGAATTGCCTTGGAATTATGAAGATGTATATATTTTAATATTGTTTTGATATATATAGGCTATATGACATGGGGCAGATGACCTAATTTATTAATTTTGTATCCAATTCTTTCTGAGAATAGTAAGGTGCAGAGAAGAAGTTGTTCTACAGTGGTAAAGGAGTCATCTTTTTGTGGCATTTCCTATTGCAATGGAATCACTGATCCACATTCTTCTTTTATGCTTATTCAAATAAAACCTCCTTCAGGGAAGAACCCAATTATTCATGGCTATTTGTTTTCCATATCACACAGCACAATTCTTTCTATATAATAGTCACCTGAAAATGTTGGATAAGTACACAGCCAAATTATAGACTAGGATAAGATTGTCCTATCCTTAACTCTCATTGAAAATAGTATGTTATTATTATGTATTTGAAGCATTTGCGATTTTGACAAATTTAATATGTCTCCAGAAATACAAAATGGTCTTCTGAAAATTTACAAAATGGGTTTCTAAGATGGTTCCCTTTATTTTAGGGCAACTAGATGATGCAGTGGATAGAGTGTCAGTCTTGGAGTAATAAATTCCTGAGTTTAAATCTGGCCTCAGACCCTGATTATAACTACATGAGCAAGTCATCTAATCCTGTTTCATTTAATCCTGTTTACTTCAGTTACCTCTGGAGAAGGAAATGACAAACCACTTCAGTATGTTTGTCAAGAAAACACCAAATGGAGTCATGAAGAGTTAGTCACAACTGAAATGATTGAACAACACTACCCTGTATTTAATTTGTAGTATTTTGGGGTGCCTGAGGTTGTAGGAACCAGGGAACATGGAAAATTGTGTGGAGCTGATAGAAAAAGTATGAAAACTAATTATATTTAGCATAATAGCTGTTATTCAGTATTTAGCATTATAGAAAGGACTAAATCAACTTGGGATATATGAAACAAGGCATCTCAATTTTAAATCTGGGAAATGAAATGCTTTGAGACACAAGAGGAAAAACTGGCTGCTCATATCATCTATAATCATTTAGATCTAGAAGGGTCATTTGGGACTATCTAATCCAACCACATTTTTTTTTAGCAGATCAGTAAACTGTCTCAGAAAAATAAGGTGATTTGTCTAAAGTCACAGAAAAAAGGGACTTTCATGACTATTAATTTGCATGATGCTCTGGCCTTAATTCAACATTTCATTTATGCTGGAAGACCAAACTGAGTCAAGAGGGAGTCAGAACTTTGTGTAAGCTCTCAAAGCTAATAAATTTAGTAGCCTCAAATCAAGGTTTTCCTCAGTCTGCTTTCCACCCCACCATCCAGCTTATCTTTTACTCTTCAAAATGGTACAACAAGTTCATTCCATTTAGATTGGTTTAAGGCTAGAGGTTACATTAGAAACAGTTGAATCATGTCTAAAGTTTGGTCATTTCAATTATCTTTGAGTCTTTGTGACCCCACTTGGGATTTTCTTGGCAAAGGTGTTAAATGGTTTGCCATTTCCTTCTCCTGCTCATTTTCCAGATGATCAGACTGAGGCGAATGGGATTAAGTGACTTGCTCAGGATCACACAGATATTATTTGAGGCCAGATTTGAACTCAGGAAGATGAGTTTTCCTGATTCCAAGCCCAGTGCTCTAGCCACTATACCACCTTGGTGCCAACAAAAGAGGGAGAACTAGTTTTGTCTAAACTGCCAGGTGCTAGGGTAGAGAAGGGAGCTGAATAAGGAATGAAACTAGAATGTCAAAATAAATTAAATAATTAGAAAATGTCACTGTACCTTTGTAACAACTATTAAATGTTTCTGAATATCCTGTTGATTAATTTTACTCTTTGCCTAAATTCCTTAGTAAAGTTTCTTTACAACAATTTGATATTTAATAGGGAATGTGAAGTGGTGGGGTTGCATCCAGGAAGTAGGCTAGTATTAGTGAGATATCAAAAGAAATTAAAATTTTGGGACAGTGGCTTTGAAGTATTTCTATGCTGCTTGTTGTCAGCAACCAAGAAGTATTTTTCCCCTTGGATCCCTGAGATCAGGAAGGGAGAGGAAAGTTACAGGAATGGTATAAAGAAAAGCAAGAAGGGAGAAGACAAAGTTAGTGGAATGTGTTGGTCTAATGCAAAAGTGAGGGATAGTACAAAGCTACTCACCACCAAAGCTTGCCATGTTGCCCCAGCCAGAGATGAGACACTCAGTGCCCGCAGGTGCACAGGTTTTGGGCAGAGAAATGGTAGACACACGAGAGTTGAGGACAGCTGGGGTTTTCAGCTTGATCAGCATGATGTCATTATTCAGGTTGCGGCTGTTGTAGTTTGGATGGCGGATGATCTTTTGTGCATCGATGAACTGTTCATTTCCCTCAAGGACCTCGATGTTATGCTCTCCCAGTCTCACCTGCATTCGTCTGATGAGGACAATTATTTTCAATGTTGAATGTGAACATAAAAGATACTCTCTTTTAAAACTGAGTAGACTGTAACACATTTAATATGGATGGGATTGCCTGTCATCTAGGGGAGGGAGCAGAGGGAAGGAGGGGAAAATTTGGAAAAATGAATACAAGGGATAATGTTGTAAAAAAAAAATTACGCGTGCATATGTATTGTCAAAAAATTATAATTATAAAATTAATAAAAAAATAAAATTAAAACTGAGTAGATCTTGTACCTAGAATTTTGTACATCTTAGATCATTGAAATGTAGAAGTTCTTATTTATTTTTCATTCTCAAAAAGGACCATGACATCAGGGAGGTGATGCCATGACATGGAAATGAATTGGATTTAAGTGAGGTAGAGCCTTCCAAGGTTACTTGCCTCATTTTCCCCTCCAGAGCCATCTGGGTCCAATGGCAAGATATAGATCAAGATGACTGGAGATGGCCTTGTGTGAAATGGGAGACCTATGTCTTTTTAAGCTAATGTTTTTAACATGTCTTAGCTTGACTGTCAGCACACATTCAGTGATGTGGAATTATGTGTGTGTGTGTGTGTGTGTGTGTGTGTGTGTGTGTGTGTGTGTGTTCAGTGCACTGACTGCAATCCTGCTCTAAGTAGAAATGCAGGATGTGTATATTGCAAAAACCTGCTGGCTTTTTGCCTTCATGATAGGGTGGTGCAGAAGAACAAAGCATTATTCCTAGGCATTTGAAAGCTGTGCTTTCTTCCTAACTCTGGGTTTTTGGTTACTCTGTATCATTCATTTTCAGTCATGTATCACCATATTTAATTTATGAATCATTCTCTTCCCATTCTATTCTTATATCCATTCCTATTTATCTCAGTCTGAAGTTTGGATCTAACTTCTTGGAATTTCTGCCTTTACCTCAAATTGCATATATATTCCTCCATAAAGCCTCCAAAAACTACCATAGCTAGCTGGCTGTAGAACCCACCCTGGGGCCAGCACCAGTTCTGTCACTTACGATTTGTAGCAATGAGCAGCTGACACCACCCACTGTTCATTGATGAGGGAGCCACCACAGAAATGATAGCCAGAATTCAGGGACACCTGGTAGGGAAGGCTGCTCTCACAGGTGTAGCCCCCGACGATCTTGTCATCATCATCAGTGGAGAAAGCAACTTGGTGGGGGGAGAAATTTGGAGAAGGGAATTTAGCAATATGTGAAGCCTAAGCCCTAGGAATGCTTTCTAGAATTTGTCTTCTACAAAATCCCTCCCAAGCGTGGAGATCATTGCTATTATGACCAGGGTTAACATAATCAATAGCTTTATTTCCCTGTCCACATTTCTCTCTCTGTTTCTATTTCTCTTTGTTCCTGTTTCTCTCCTTGTTTTTTTCCCTACATTTGTCTCCATTTTTATCTCTCTGTTTCTTTATTTCTTCCTCTGTCTCTATCTTTCTATCTTATAAATGAAGTGTCATTAATTATCTACTTTTGTTAAATTCAGAGGACCCAAAGATAAAAATGATTTTTCCCTTCAGAAGCTCACATTTCAATACTATAAAATGTGACTCTGTTCTTTCCCTTCTCCAGTCCCTTATTTTCTTCCTCATTCCCTGTTTTTTCTCTTATCTTTGGCTCTATTGTTTTTTGACCTATATTTTTAAAAAAACTTATTCCTGTTTCCTCCCTTTTTAATTTGTTCCCCTAGAAGTTTTTTTTCTACACATTTTGAGGTCTGTCACTGCATGCAGAGATTTGATTAAGAGAATATCCTATAGTTGTGCATACTGGGGACAGAGAGAGGTGAATGAAGTGAAAGGGGGTTTGATAAGGGAAGCTAGAAGCGGATGGCAGGGTAAGAGAGAACTGGACAGATATAAGGGTGGGATGATAGAAGAAGACAGAAGAATAAATTAAGACAATGATTAGCATGTTCTAAGGTAAATGGCACCAAGGGACAACATAAGGTGATTGGGAGGCTCACCAGCTGCTCCAATGAAAGCCAGGATCCACAGAGGGTTCATGTTGGCAGGATGTGGTTGACTTTTCAATGGAGGAACTCAGCTTTTTATATTCTACCAGTAGAAGATGTTTGTAAAGCAAAAGGTCACCTCACACCCCACTTCCACTCTCCACACCTGTCACTTTTCCCTTTCTTACCGTCTTGTATCAGTTTTCATATTTTTAGCTTTTTCATAGATAAATAACTTTTTAATGATAAAGAATTTACATGGGCATTCCAAGTAATTGGTGCCTGTGAGAATTTACTGAGATGGAGAAAATGGGACTTTGTAAACAAGGTAATTGAAGGTTTTTCTTGTGTTCTGCACACTTGCAGGATAAACTTGTGGTGGTAGGGATGTTTGGAAGATGGAGGAAGAAAAAGATAAAAAGGAATGGAATGCAGCAATGTCTTGTCTCTCCACTCTACAAGCCTAATATCTTAGTATTAAATTGGTTTGGGGAATAACCATATTCTAACAAACCAAGAAAGAAATGAAATTTCAGATTACTAATAGATTCCTTCATTCAGGGCTCTTGGAGGCTTTTTAAGGCCCTTTGTTCTTATTTCTAACACTAAATATAAGAGATATTTTTCTAGGACAAATGCCAGATCTTGAGGAAATTAGAACCAACGTTGAATGGACTTTAGAAAATACTACCAGGCCTAATTAGGAATCTCAACTTAGAAGTTCAAGTATTGTATGTCTGAGGGTGGGTGACATGTAATAACAAACTTGAATAAATTTAATCAAATCTTCATAGCAGTAATTCAGATTGGGAAAGGTAGGGAAAATTTTTTTTTAAAGAAATGAAGTTTATTACAATATTGCAAAGCAGCATCTAGCTGCCATTACTGAATTCAAGTCACTAGGACTATATGAATCGCATGCCATGATATTAAAAGAACATGTGACTACAGTTGCTAAATTACTCTCAATGATATTTGGAAAATCATAGCAAATAAAAGGACATGGGAGAGAAAAGCAAAAGTTTTTATTATTTTCCCAAAAGGTGAAAAAGGTAGATTGATCAAATTATAAGCCAATGAGAAGTTCAATTCCTAAAAATTTCTAGAAGACATTGTTAAAACAATGGTTTTTAAAAGTGGCAAACACATTCAGCTGGCATAGTTTTCTCTCAAAATATATGCTATACTAATCTTATTAGGTTGTTTTTGTTGCATTTTGTTGTTGATGTTATTGTTTGGGGGTGGATTGTAGCTTGAGTAATTATGAAAAAGTCATAAAGGATGCCTGGATTTTAACAAAATATTTGGCAATGTCGTTCAAGAAATGTTACCACATACCATCAGGTGAATAAAACAGAAATAGATGGATTTCAGAATTTGGCTAGATGATAAGTGGCTTTAGAACTAAATAAAGATCAAAGTTGAGAGATGATCTTTAATGGAGCATGTTAGAGCTCTGTCTTTGGTTGTATTTGATTTTTTTTCAAAGACCTGAGTGAAAGCACATGTAATATTGGAACATGACATTTACATCAGTTTGTTTTCAGAAAGAAAACAAAATTCAATTCTCAAATTAATAATATAGCACACAAAAACCAAAACTTTATTTTGCCCCACAGAAAATATAAAACAGATGAAGGACTCATTGAAATTCATAAGCATTCAAGTTAACTCTCTTTTGCTCCTCTGAGCCTCAAATATCCAGTGAAGATATGTATGTTGGTTCATTTTTATAATGTCATACTGTAGTTGAGATTTTATTTGATGGGAAACTGTTGGGTTCTTAGAATGACAATCCTCTTCTTCTTCTTCTTTTTTTTTTTTTTTTTTTTTTTTTTTTTTTTTGAGGCTGGGGTTAAGTGACTTGCCCGGGATCACACAGCTAGGAAGTGTTAAGTGTCTGAGAACAGATTTGAACTCGGGTCCTCCTGAATTCAGGGCTGGTGCTCTATCCACTGCACAACCTAGCTTTCCTGACAATCCTCTTCTCAACGGAGAAGTACAAACAACTAATTTACAATAGTTATATAGCAAAGAGTCCATGTTGCTTGTCTATGTTGTATTTGGCCTTTGTTGCCAGCGATAACCTCTCTGTAGATGTTATTACATTTTTTTCATTTCCAAGAGTGTTGTTTTTGGAATTTAAGTCAATCTTTCCCTCTTCTCTTTGGGAAACTTTGTCTAAAGATTTGTATTGCCTTACTATTATCTCTGATTTAACCATCTCTGGGGACCATATAGAATACCAAATAATCTTTTTCTTGCTGTTTACAATATTCTCTTGGTTCTACTCACTTCATTTACATCAATTCATGTGAGTTTTCTGAAATCATTCTGCTTATCTTATAGGCCAATAATAATCCATATCATTCATGTCATAAATTATTCAGCCATTCTCCAACTGATGGGCATCCACTCAGTTTCCAGTTCCTTGCTACTACAAAAAGAACTTCTAACAAACATTTTTGCATGTGTGAAAACTTTGTTATGATCTTTTTGGGATACAGATCCAATGGAGACACTGCTGGATCAAAGGGTAGGCATAGATTGATAGCTCTTTGGGCATAGTTCCAAATTGTTCTCCATAATGGACAATCCATTTACAATTCCATCAACAATGCAGTGGAGTCTCAGTTTTCTCGTATCCCCTCCAACTTTTATCATTATCTTTTCATTAACGTTAGCCAATCTGAGATGTATAGTGGTACCTCAAGATTATTTAAATTGGCATTTCTCTAATTAATAGTGATTTTCTGCATTTTTTCATGTGACTAGAAATGGCTTTAATTTCTTCATCTGAAAATTGTCTGTCCATAGCCTTTGACCATTTATCAATTGGAAAATGGCTTATATTCTTATAAATCTGAGTCAATTATTTATGAATTTTAGAAATGAGGTCTTTATCAGAAACTTTGGATGTAAAATTTTTTCCCCAGTTTTCTGCTTCCCTTCTAATCTTGGCTGCATTTATTTTGTTAGTATAGAACCTTTTTAATTTAATATAAACAAAATTATCCATTTTGCATTACATAATGTTTTCTAGTTCTTCTTTGGTCATGAATTCCTTCCTTTTCCACTTATCATCTAGCCTATAGCTTTTTTTCCTAATTTGCTAATAATATCATCCCTTGTGTAAATCATAAACCTATTTTAACCTTATCTTGGAATCCTGTTTGTTAGGTATTGGTCAGTGCCCAGTTTTTGCCATACTATTTTCCAATTTTTCCCAGTAATTTTTGTTAAATGAGTTCTCATCCCAGAAGCTGGAGTCTTTTAGTTTATCAAACACTAGATTAGTATAGCCATTGACTATTGTGTCTTGTGAACTCAACCTAGTCCACTGATGCATTACTCCATTTCTTAACCAGTATCAAATGCTTTTGATGACTGCTGCTTTATAATATAATTTTAAGTCTGTTACAGCTAGGCCACCTTTGTTTGCATTTTTAATTGATTCCCTTGAAATCTTGATTTTTTATTCTTCCAGATGAATTTTGTAATCATTTTTTTTCTAGCTCTTAAGTAATCTCTTAGCAGTTTGATTGGTATAACATCAAAAAACAGAATAATTTAGGCTCAATTTTCATTTTTATTATATTAGCCCAGCCTACCCATGAGGACTTGGTATTCTTCCAATTTTTTAGATCTAATTTTATTTGTGTAGAAATTGTTTTGTAATTGTGTTAATATAGTTAATATAGCTTTAAATTGACATATAGATTCTCAAATATTCTATATTATCTACAGTTATTTTAAGTGGAATTTCTCTTTCTATCTCCTGCTGCTGGACTTTGTTGTAAGATATAGAAAGGCCATTGATTTATGTGGATTTACTGTGTTTTCTTCAACTTTGCTAAAGTTATTAATTTTTCTAGTTGTTTTTTAGTTGATTCTCTAGGATTCTCTAAGTATATAATCATATCACCTGCAAAGAATAATAATTTTATTTCCTCATTGTCTGCTCTACTTCCCTAAATTTTATTTTCTGCTCTTATTGCTAAAGCTACCATTTCTAAGATTGAATAGTAATGATGATAGTGGGCAAAGTTTGTTTCACTCTTGATCTTATTGGAAATGCTTCTAGTTTATCCCCATTACATATAATGCTTGCTGATAATTTTTAAATAGATGTTACTGATTATTTTAAGGAAAACATCATTTATCCCTATGCTCTTTAGTGCTTTTAACAGGAATGTTGTTGGATTCTGTCAAATGCTTTTTCTGCATCTATTGATGTAATTAATCATATGCTTTCTGTTTATTTGATTATTGATATAGTCAATTTGCTAATCGTTTAATATTAAATCATTGCTGCATTCCTGGTATAAATCATACTTGATCATAATGTATTATCCTGGTGATAAGCTGTAATTTCTTTGCTAATATTTTATTTAATATTTTTGTATTAATTAATATTTCCTAATATTCATAAGGGAAATTTATTTTCTTTCTCTGTTTTGACCCTACCTGGTTTGTGTATTAGCACCATATCTGTGTCAAAAAAGGAATGTGGTAGAACTCCTTCTTTCACTATTTTCCCAAATACTTTGTATAGTATTGGAATTAACTGTTCTTTAAAATTTTGGTAGAAATTATATGTAAATACAGCTGTCACTTGAACTTTTTTCTTAGGGAGTTCATTAATAACTTGTTCAATTTCTTTTTTTTTTTTTAATGGAACTATTTAAGTAATTTATTTCCTCCTCTGTTTATCTGTTAAGTTTGTAAATACTAATATATTTCACTTAGATTCTCATATTTATTAGCAAATAATTGGGCAAAATAATTCCTAATTATTGCTTACATTTCCTCCTCATTGGTGGTAAGTTAATCCTTTTAATTTTTAATCCTTTTAAATTTTGGCAATTTGATTTTCTTCTTTACTTTTTATAACCAAATTAATTTTTTAAAAATAAAAACAACTCTTAATTTTATTTAACAACTTTCTTACTTTCAGTTTTATTAATTTTCCTTTTTATTTTTGGAATTTCAAATTTGGTATTTAATTGGGAGTTTTTAACTTTTTTTCTAGCTTTTTTTTAGTAAATTTTGCAATGTCGTTTTATTATTGTCATTCTCTTAGATAAAATCATCCATTGTTTCTATGATTTGTTGTTTCACCCACTCCTTCTTTAAGATTAAATCATGTAGGGGCAGTTAGGTGGCACAGTGAATAGAGCACCAGCCTTGAATTCAGGAAGACTTGAGTTCAAATTTGGTCTCAGACACTTAACACTTCCTAACTGTGTGACCCTGGGCAAGTCACTTAACCCTAGCCTCAGGGGGGAAAAAAAAAAAAAAAAGATTTAAGTCATGTGGTTTCCAATTAATTTTGGTCTATTTTTTTCCCTGGCCCTTTATTATATGTAACTTTTATTATATCATGATCTGAAAAACCTGAAATTACTCTTTCTGCCTTTCTGCATTTGATTTTGAGGTTTTTATGCTCTAACACATGGTCAATTTTCATGTAAATTTCATGTACTACCGAGAAAAAAGTATATTCCTTTCTGTCCCTATTCAATTTTCCCCAAAGATCTATAATACCTAATTTTCTAAAGTTCTATTAACCTCCTTAACTCCTTTCTTGTTTATTTTGAGGTTCATTTTACCTAGTTCTGATAGAGTGAGATCATCCACTAGTATAATTTTGCTGCCTATTTCTTCTTGTAACTCTCTTAATTTGTCTCTATATGGATGCTATATATCCGCTTGGTACATATCTGTTTAGTATTGATTTGACTTCATTATTTATAATACCCTTTACAAAAATGTAGATTACTTCCTTATTTCTTTTAAATAGATTTTTTTTTGCTTTTGCTTGATCTGAGATGTGGATAACTATCCCTGCTTTTTTTTTTTTTTTTTTTTTTCTGTTTTATGGGAGAATTCATTCTATTCACATTCACAGTTAAAATTAGTAACTCTGTATTTCTCATCATTCTATTTTCTCCAACTTACACTTTTTTAACTTCTTTATCCCTTTCCTTCCTCACTAGTGTTTTGCTTCTAATTACACCTCTCTCAATCTGCCCATTTCCTACCCCTTTTTTTTAACCTCTTTCCTCTTCTAATTCTGTTCTCCCTTCTATTAGCCTCTCTTTTCTTTGTCCTTTCCTTTTCTACTTCTCTATAAAATTTTCTATATAAAACCAAATATGTATATTTCTTCTTTGAACCAAAACTTATGAGATTAAGGTTCAAACAATGTTCACCCCTCTCCCTTTTTTCTCTCAACTGTAATAGGTGTTTTTTGCCTCTTCATGTAATGCAATTTACCCTATTTTACCTCCCTTTTCCTCTTTTTCCAGTATAATCCCTTTTCTACCACTAGTTTCTTTTTAATATAATCACAGTAAAGTCAAATTACACCTATACTCTCTAAGTATATTCCTAGCAAAATTGAGATTCTTAAAGTACAGTTGTGACCAGGTTATTATCCTGATTGATAAGCTCCAATGAAACTATTTTTCCTATAGATCAAATACAAACTCTCCTGTTTGCTTCTTGAAACCCTTCCCATCCTAGCTGTAACATACCTTTCTGGTTTATTATGCATTACTTCCCTTCATGCATTCTCCTATCAAGTCAAACTGCTCTCTCTGCTATTTCTCATTCATGATAATCTATCTGCTGTCTTTGTCCTGTGGCTCAAGCTGTTCCACAAACCTGAAATGCTCTCTTCTTTTCTTATCTTAGAATTCTCTTAGGATCCTTGCTTTCTGCCAAAGCACAACACCTCCTACAAGAGGCTTTCCTCATCCTAGCCTTAAACTGAAATTACTTTATATTTTCTTTGTGTTTCTTCCCATGAAGAAATAAAGATAAGCATGAACCAAAAATGGGACTCATCACAATTTAAAATGTGCCAGAAACATTTTTATTATTCAGGTTCTGGGTCTAGGAGATAAGAGAAAAGGGAAGAAAGGAAGATGAAGCATCAGATAAATTTCAGTCTTATCTGAAATGGATGAAGAATCACACACACACACACACACACACACACACACACAATTTTATTTTATTTTATTTTTGAATAACAAGTAAGCTCATTTATCCAAGCTAATGAAAAACAGAAATCAGAGAAGTTAAACAGAATATACCAAACATTATATAGAAAGAATGAACAGTCCTATTGGGAAGTCTTAATTCAACCATATCCTCATTTCAATCTCAGTCAATGGAGAATTCCCTGAAGTCTTCAGAGGAGCAAATTGGAAATAGAGTCATGCTGACCCCTTGATATGTTGGCTTCTTCCAAGGTTTTTCATTCCCTCAGGGGAACCTAGTACTACATGAGGCTCCTCATTTATTTAACAACTTCTGTCTGAGGAATGAGGTTTGCCAGAGCCTGGAAGATAAGAAGTTCTTATGTTTTCTGCCTTCATGTAGTTCCAGGCTTGAATTCATTATTGTGTGTGTGTGTGTGTGTGTGTGTGTGTGTGTGTGTGTGTGTGTGTGTATGTGTATCATATATATAGAGATATCTTTTTATTTTCAAAATATATACAAAGATAATTCTCAACATTCACCCTTGCAAAACCTCATGTTCCAAATTTTTCTTCCTCCTTTTCTTCCAACCCTCTGCCTCTCCCTACTCCCTCTCTTATATAGCAAGTAATCCAATATATGTTAAACATGTGCAATTCTTCTATACATATTTCCACATTTATTATGCTTTATAAGAAAATAAGACCAAAAAAGGGAAAAAATGAGAAAGAAAAAAAAAGCAAGCAAACAACAACACTAAAGGTAAAAATACTATGCTGTGATTCACATTCAGTTCCCTCATTCTTTCTCCATCTAAGTCTATTGAAATAGTACTGAATCACTTCATTGTTGATACACTTAGATTGTCATATAATTTTGCTGTTGCTGTATATAGTTCTCTTAGTTCTACTCACTTCATTTAGCATCAGTTCGCATAAGTTTCTCCAGGTCTTTCTGAAATCATACTGCTGATCATTTCTTACAAAACAATAATATTCCATATCATTCATATCCCATAACTTATTCAGCCATTCCCCAACTTATAGGCTTTCACACAATGTCCAGTTCCTTGCCACTACAAAAGGGGCTGTGTCAAACATTTTTGTACATGTGGATCCTTTTCCCTTTTTAATGATCTTTTTGGGATGCAGACCCAATAGACATAGGTGGATCAAATTGTAGACACACTCTGACAGACCCTTTGGGCATAGTTCCAAATTGCTCTCCAGAATGGTTGAATCAGTTCACTACTCCACCAACAATGTATTCGAATCTGTTTTCTCACATCCCCTCCAACATTTATCATTATCTTTTCCTGTCATCTTAGCCAATCTGAAAGGTATGTAATGGTAACTCATAGTTGTTTTAATTTGCATTTCTCTAATCAATAGTGATTTAGAGAATTTTTTTCATATGACTAGAAATGGTTTTAATTTTTTCATCTGAAAGTTGTCTGTTCATGTTCTTTTATTATTTATAAATTAGAACACAAAGAATTTTATTAAGAAATGCATCAAATAAGTTGGGATGGAGAGAGATGTTGTTAAGAGGAGGATACTATCAGGGAGGGAATAGCTCCAAGTACAACAGACATTCTAATTCTGAAGGAGGAATTAAAAGGAGAAAAAAAAGAAACGAAAGCAAAGAACTAGAATCCAATGGGATGCCCAATCAATTTTATTTTATTTTATTATTTTTTTATTACTATTAAATTTTTTTAACAGTATATATGTGTGAGTATTTTTTTAAATATCATTATCCCTTGTATTCATTTTTCCAAATTTTCCCCTCCCCTAGATGACAGGCAATCCCATACATTTTACATGTGTTACAGTATAACCTAGATACAATATGTGTGTGTAAATCCAATTTTCTTGTTGCACGTTAAGTATTAGATTCCGAAGGTATAAGTAACCTGGGTAGGATAGATAATAGTGCTAACAGTTTACATTCACTTCCCAGTGTTCCTTCTTTGGGTGTAGTTGTTTCTGTCCATCATTGATCAACTGGAAGTGAGTTGGATCTTCTTTATGTTGAAGATATCCACTTCCATCAGAATACATCTTCATACATCATTGAAGTATACAGCGATCTTCTAGTTCTATTCCTTTCACTCAGCATCATTTGATGTCTCTCCAAGCCTCTCTGAATTCATCCTGCTGGTCATTTCTTACAGAGCAATAATATTCCATAACCTTCATATACCATAATTTACCCAACTATTCTCCAATTGATGGACATCCATTCATCTTCCAGCTTCTAGCCACTACGAAAAGGGCCACTACAAACATTTTAGCACATACAGGTCCCTTTCCCCTCTTTAGTATTTCTTTGGGATATAAGCCCAATAGCAGCAATGCTGGATCAAAGGGTATGCACAGTTTGATAACTTTTTTGCCCATCAATTTTAAATAGCTGAACAAAATGTTTTATATGAATGTAATGATAACTAACACAAGGGGACAACAAATAACCAAATTTAAAGTATTTATTGAAGGAAACAGAATTAGACAGTAATTTCTAGGAAGAAGAAATGTGGTTTAATGAACTTGAAGCTCTATATGAATCAAGAGAAAGGTAAGCTACAAAACAAAACAAAACAAACAAAAATGGTGTTGGAACCTTCAATGGACTCTCTTTAACTCTGAATGCCATACTTTAGGCCAGATATTTGATGGTGATGATAGATTTCTTCTAGTATTTAAAGAGTTCTTATGTACAAAAAGGATTAGGTTTGTTATATATAATTTCAGATGATAGATTAGGAGCCAAGGATAAAAGTTTCAGAAATGAAAATTTAAGCTTTATGTAAAATAATGTAAAACATAAAAAGAAATTTAGTATACCTTATTATTAATGCCAAATCTTCCATTAAATAGCTCTATAAACTTGAATAAGTTATTATCCTAATGAATGTCAGTTGAATCATCTGTACAATGATGAGATTGAATTAGGTGATCAACAAACAACTAGGTTGCACAATGGATGGTGGCTGAACCTGTACACTGTAGTGTGCTTTCTAGAGCCCCCAAGTTGGGTTGACAAAACATATGGTTGCTTTCTAGAGCCTACATGCTGGGGTGCCAAAATATACTTCTTTGGAGGACCTCACGACCAGCCTGAGTCTTTAGTCTTAGTGGAGGAGTGATGAAGGCAGGAGACCCATGAGGATGATCAAAGATGGATTTCTTATTTCAAGTCCTCTCAGCCCTTAAATACCTTAGTAGGATTACATCACTCCAGCATACTGAGCATGTGCCAACTGTAGAACAGTTACATCACCATGTCACACCATGCAAGTTCTAACTATAAGCACCCTGCTATTGATATGTAAATACCTCTTACTGTAAGTATTCCTTGTTTCAAGTAGAACACAAGTGGTCATGCCCTCCCTGACTTCTCAGGAAGGCTGAGAACCCTTAGGGAAGATGGGAAGCCAAACCAGACATTGTCAGCAGGTTCCCTCTGGGCTGTAGGGTATTATACCTTACCCAGAGTTCCCGCACTATCTGCGGCTCTCTACAGTATTCTGTAAAATCCACATTCAAATTTGGCTTCAGAGGCTTACTGTATGATTTTGGACAAGTCACTTGACTTCTACCTCCCTCAGTTTCCTCATCAATAAAAAAGGAAAATAATGGTGTCTTCTTCCCAGAGTTATTGTGAGGATAAAATGAGATAATATATGTAAATACCAGCTATTATCATTTCTAAGGACTTTAACAACTATAAAACTCTGTTTTTCAAAGTATTTATTTAGTACATACTAGGAGCTTTTTCTTGTTTCAGTCTCCAAGAAAAGTTTATCTAGTTTGAAAGCGTTCAATCCCATTTACTTACTCCACCAAAAACATTAAATTTGTGCTAGATTGAGCAATGAGCAAGAAATTCAATGAAAAACTATAACAAGTGACTTCTAACCCCAAAATTTTACAAATATAATAGATTCATATCTACTCTAAACCATAGTTCACTAACTTTAAATAATCCTTTAGAGGAAACTATTATTTCAAAGCACAATCTACTGAATAAAGTAGCCTAGTGAGAATAGGAAGATAATGTTTTGCCTATACATCTGGGTCACAGTCTTACAGGCAAATATCTCTCTTTGGAGGAAAATAAATAAGAATTATACATAAAGAGAAGAAAGTGGTACAGACAGGGAACTCATGTGGTCAGCACACATGAGGAGCAAGGTTACATGAGGAAGAATTGTGACTTAAGTACATACCTGAAAGGGCTGAATCTAAGTCTCCTTATGCTGCATCTGTGTCTTCATATGATAACATTGTGTTTCTCCAGAATGGGTATATGGGATTTATTCTCTCCTGGATGTTGAAATTAGGGTGTTTTGTTCTACTGTTTTCCCACATTGGATTGTTATAATGCTACATACTAGGTCCTTGTCTCTTGTCTTCTTGCTTCTTGTCTTCAGCACTTCTACTTTCTGAATAGGAAACAATACTGATCTTTCTCTCTCCTTCTCTCTCTCTCTCTCTCTCTCTCTCTCTCTCTCTCTCTCTCTCTCTCTCTCTCTCTCTCTCTTCTCTTTGTCTCTCTGTCTTTCGTTTGTCTCTGTGTATCTCACTCTGTGTTCATCTCTATGTCTATCATTCTATCTGTCTCTATCTTTTCTGTTTCTGTGTCTGTGTTCATCTGTCTCTATCTTTTCTGTTTCTGTGTCTGTGTTCATCTGTCTCTCTGTCTCTCCCTAAGATTTGTATCACTGAAATTTGTATCTGAGTTCTCAGAAACAAAACAAAACAAAACAAAACAAAACAAAAAAAAGTTCTTAGAATGCAGTAAGAGAAGGGAAAACCTTGAAATTTATTATTGCTTTCTCTTGATAATGAGAGGTCTAGAGGGTTTGGACTTTTTCAGAACACAGACTATCCATCTAGTTTTTTGGTGCCCACAGGCATTTAATTTGCCTTGAGAAACTAGTTTCTGTTATTGACTGCATCAAATTCCTTGTCCCAAGTCTTGATCTGATCCAGAGTTACAAAGTACACTTTGACTCTAATCAGTTCTTATCAATTTTAATTATTCATTAAACTGGCTTTTGTGATTCACTATAATAAATTGGAAAAGGATATGTGAATCACATTCATGTCTACTTTCCTCTGAGTCTGCTTGTTAAATGAGTGTGTGTGTGTGTGTGTGTGTGTACATATATAAAGGCAAGAATAAAAAATGATTGATGAAGCACCTCTCCGATTCAAATTGTTTTATTCTGAATTCTGCCTTACACATTCAAATGCAACTGACAACAAACTTCCCAAATTTTGAGGGGTTCACTTTAGCTACTTAGCAAATTGGGGGAAATTTGGTTAAACTTAGTTACTACCTCCCATCTACTCAGGCCTAGGAAAGGCAAGTAAAAACAGAAATACACATAAAGACTATATAAAAGTATATATAAGCATGAACATAGAAATGGGCAAATGAATATTACAATGCTTTTAAATATAAGATTTCATGTGTAATCTGAGTGCCTCTTCCTTGATGACATAGAGAAATGAATGATGAGAGGTGAAATTCCATATGCTGGAAATTCAATCTTTGTAAATTGTTATAATGAGCTTTAGTTAATTTTAAGGGTTGTGAGCAACAGTCTCTAGGTACAATATTTGGCTATGTTATTATCTACCCAGGTTGTCTCCACCGGGATAGTAGCAATGATAATGGTGATGGAAGTAGAAGTACTAGCCAGTTTTGAATTTTTAAAAAAAATTCCAAAACACATGTGAGGTTATATTACAATTGCAAGTTAAAAGAGGCATGAAAAAGCTTCTGGGAAAGTATATAGAAACAACATGTACAACGCTAGGACATATAGAAACAGAGAACAATATAATGTTATCCAAATCCATGTAAATCTGTAGTGTATGGAGACAGAAGTACATTGGGAAAAAAAAAAAAAAAAAAAAAGCTAGATGTGAAATGGGCTTTCCCATTGACTAACTGTGAGATCATAAGCAAACCACTTTGCTTCAATTTCTTCTGCTTTGTGATTGTTATTTATTTATTTGTTTGTTTGTTTGTTTGTTTATTTATTTTTGTGGCCCATTCTAGTTCCAGAAATCTAAAATGCTGGAATTTTATTACTGATGAGATAATACCTAGGAGAAGGGTGGAGCTACTTCCTTCTAGAGATCTTTCCTCTTACCCTAGAGTCCTTGAGAGCTGCAGATGTATCTGAGGCAGCGTGAGAAGACTTCTCACTCATCCCTACCCTAATGGGGACCATGCTCCTCTACTGCATGGGCTTTTTTCTCCTGGAAGTAGGTGAGGCCTTGATGCAGATAAGAAACCCCTTTCTCATAGTTTCAAAATCTAACTCCAAACTTTTTCCTTGTGCTTCTTTCATTGTAGCTTCTTCCTCATTTTTTTCTTAGCTCTTTTCCCCTTTCTTTACAGATCTCATGGATGCTGGCGTCACTCAGAACTTCAGATATCTGGCCACAGGGACAGGACGCAAGGTGACACTGAGATGTGACCAGGATCTGCAACATAACTATATGTATTGGTATAGACAAGACGCAGGTTTGGGACTAAGGCTTATCCATTATTCTCTTAATGTGAACCTTGTAGACAAAGGAGAAGTCTCAGCTGGCTACAATGCCTCTCGGACAAAGAAGCAATTCTTTCTTCTAATCCTGGAGTCTACGAACAGAAACCAAACATCTGACTATTTTTGTGCCAGCAGTTTTACCACAGAATAGCAGAGTATCATCTTCCCTGAACAAAAAGGGCAATCATGAGAGACCATGTGGCTCTGATGTATCTAGCCCTATTCCAAAAAGAGACATCCCACAGAAATACAGAAAAACTGAGACAGAGACTGAGACAGTGACAGAGACAAAGACAGAGACTGATAGACAGAAACTATCAGGAAGACAGAGATATAGTGACATAGAGAGAAAAAGAGAGAGATAGAGAGAGAAAGAAAGAGGGAGAGAGAGAGGGAGGAAGGGAGGGAGAGGAGGAAAAGAAAGAGGGAGAAAGAGAGGGAGAAGGAGAGGGAGAAAGGGAGGAAAATGACATTACAGGAACACATTTCAACACAGCATTATTGTTCCTTAAAATCTTCCTTTTACTTGTCTATACTCCTAATCTCAGTCTGAATGAAAGTCTATCATGGGTGTTTCTTTAATGAAAGGTAGCTGATGAACTTGTAGAATTCTGTTATCTCCTCAGTGTACACTCTTGATTTCTGTTTTCAGAAGTCTTCCACAGTTCTTAGGGATTTGATAAAGGAAAAGAAATTTTCCTAAGTAGAATCCCTTATGTTATGTGTCATTAGATCATTAGTTCTTGAAAATAAAAAAATAAAAAAAATTAGTTATTCTCAAATAATATTCAAGTCACTTCTCTTTCTTTAAACATCATAGCAATGATTATCTGGATGCCTAATCCTCAACAATCTAGATCCAGAAAGCCAATTGTTAAAATTTTCATATAAGTATTTATACCTCAGGAAATCAGATGCTACAAATCAGAATTTGACTTACCGTTTTTGTTGATTGTCTAAACTTTTAAAAGTGATATAGAAAATATTATGATTCAAATTAAATGTAAAAATGTTTCATGCATGATTTTTTTTTCCCTTGAGAGCCACGTAGTAAACATTTTTCAACACACCCTTTGTTCAGATCCATATAAACTCTTACAATAAGGGATGACCTAAAAAATTCTGAGTGATTAACTGGACACATTTTATCATCATTTTCTCCATTCTTCCCTGCCCTCTATTTTCAGTAGTTATAATGACTTGCAAACACAAATCACTAAGTCTAAAACCACAGAGCATTACCTAATAGGTGATTCTCTTTTGCCTTTCATGACAGTGAAACATCTTACAAGAAGGACATACCCAGAATTTACTGGCTGGATCCCTGCTGCCCAATTACAACAAATTCTTTACCTAGCACCTATAATTGTAGTCCACTAATAATAAAGATAATGATGGTGATGGTGGTACCTAGCATTTACATAGTTTCTAAAGCCTTGCAAAGTCCTTTACAAATATTATCTAATTTTATCTTCACAACTCCTGGGAGATAGGTGCTCTTATGATCTTTATTTTAAAGATGAGGAAACTGAGGCAGGAGGAGGTAAAATTTTACCAACAGTCACATGGCTAGCAAGTGTCTGAGTTGAGATTTAAACTCAGATTTTCTTGATTCCAAGTTTAGCACTCTATTCATTGCACTTCCTAGTTGCCTTTCTATATTTATAGAATGGTTTAATTAATGACAGCAGCTTTCTATCTTTCCTATGACCCACATACATGCTATGGTTAACTGCAAACCTGGATTTGGGTTCTAATGCATAAAACTATAAGATCATTTATTTAGGGAGAAAAGGATATTAGAAATGATTTAAGGGGGCCTTATAATTTTCAAAGCAGTCCATTGATCCCAGTTCTTTCCTTCTCCAGCTCTGCCAGGTTAGGTATCACAGAAGAGCCTTCAGTGTGCAACGTGTAGAGGCCTCTGCCCTGAAAGTCTTGATATTGCCTATTTCCTTGCTTTTTCAGTAGGTGTTGATTAGGCTATACATACTTCCTCACCTCTTCTCCTTATAATTTCTCCTTTTTCTTCAAAATTTATTTCAAGGGCCACTTCTACATAAAAGCTTTAAAAAAAATTTTTTTTTTTAAGTTAACACTAATTTATTTTCCTCTCCCTTCTTTTTCCTCCTTAGAAAGAGTATGGGAAAAAAATAATAAAACAAATCCTTGTAACAAATACGTATAGTCAAGTAAAACAAATTCTGGAATTGGCCATGTCCAAAAACATATTCTGTACTCAACTTTATCACTTCTCTGTCAAGAGATGAATAAATATATTTTATCATCTGTGTTTTGAATAGTATTGGTCATTTCAAGTGCTGTAGTTGTTTTCTTATTACAATGTGTTGTTATTATAATAATTCTACTTCTGCTGACTTCATTCTGCATCAGATCATACAGATCTTCCCAGTTTTACCTGAAAAGGTCCTTTTCATCATTTCAGATAATACAATATATACCCATGATATTTATGTCTTAATTTGTTTAGTAATTCCCCAAATGATGGTAACCCTTTTAGTTTCCAATTCTTTGTCATCATAAAAAAGAGATGCCGTAAATAGTTTTTGTGTATATATGGCTTTTTTCTTTTTTAAAAAAAAATATTTTTATGGTGCTAGGTCTGAAATTTTGGGAGATAGTAACAATTAATTTTCCAGATTAAATCATAGCTTCAACAACAGTATATTACTATGTCTGTTTTCCTGTAGTCCCTCCGACATTTTTTTTTGTTTGTTTGTTTACCTTTGCCAATCTCATGAGAGATGCTTTCATTTTTCTTTGATTATTTACTGATTTAGAACACTTTTTATATGATTATTGATAACTTTTTTTATTAATTTTTATAATTATAACTTTTTTTTGACAGTACATATGCACAGGTAATTTTTTTTTTAACAACATTATCCCTTGTACTCCCTTCTGTTCCGAATTTTTCCCCTCCTTCCCTCCACCCCCTCCCCTAGATGACAGGATTCCCATACATATTAAATATCTTATAGTGTATCCTAGGTACAATATATATGTGCAGAACCGAATTTTGTTGTTGTTGTTGTTGTTGTTGTTGTTGTTGTTGTTGTTGTTGTTGTTGTTGCAAAGGAAAAATTTTATTCGGAAGGTAAAAATGATCTGGGAATAAAAACAAAAACAAAAAAAAATGCTCACAGTTTACACTCATTTCCCAGTGGATTATTGATAACTTTTATTTCTTCCTTAGGAAATTATTTATTCATATCCTTTGGCAATTTATCAATTGGGAATGGCTCTTATTATTATAAAATTGAATCAATTTTTTACAAATCTTGGAAATAAGACTTTTATCATTGCAAAGACTTTTTTTCTCTAGTTATGTATTGATTAAAATTTTCTTAAATTCCCCACTCCTATTCCCCTCCTGCCCCTAATAATTACTTAATAGGTATATATTGGGTATACATATGCATATGTTCTTTTCCAAGATAGAAATTAAGTTCCCTAAAGGTAAGGATTGTTCCATTTTTGTCTTTTCATCCTCATTATGTAGCCCAGTGCTTAGTACTCTAGACACTGAATAAATGCTTGTTGTATGACTAATAAATTGAATGACTTACAGTGTGCCTTTCAACTTTCAAAATGGCAGCAGCTTCACTCTTCCTCCCCATTTCCAGTCTCCAGTCTTTTTCACCTCCCATCCTTTTTGAGTTTCTCCTTCTAGCTGATTTTCCCCTAGGTGGCAGTGACATACTCTGAAATGTTTTTGTTTCTTCACATTCTTCACTCCAGGCCCTTTAAAAGAATCCATTTAAGGTACAAGTAAGTAAATTGAATTTCACCTAGATCAATCCAAGTACAAAGGATGGAAAAAAAAAAAACCTTTTTCAGGCAATTACCCTTCATAGACTTCTTTTTTTTCCTGTTGTCCTTGACCTAATTTCTTATGAAAATAATTATATTACATAGTTCAGAATAACACTTTACAAAACATGTTCCTCACAATCTTGTCAGGTTTGTGACACAATAATTATCAGCCCCCATTTTGCCATTTTGTAGATGAACAAACTGAGTCTTGGAGATGAAATTAGTCACCTATAATCCCATAGCTAGAAAATAAGAGAGATAAAACTAGAACTCAAATATTCTGGTTCTAAATCCAGTATATTTGTTACTCTCTAGGCAAAATCCCAGACCTAATGATTATCTAAAGTTTTCTCGAATTAACCTGAATTGAATAAAAAAAACAAAAACAAAAACAAAAAAACCAATGTATGCATGTTGGGCCTGAATCATTTAAAATTAATATATTTTAAGGACAATAACAACACACAAATAATAATAATATTTATGTAGCAATTTAAGGTTTGAAAAAATGCTTTCCATTTATCATCTCATTTGATCCTTTTAAATAGATGCTAATTATCTCAAATTTACTGGTGGGGAAAATGAGGCATAGGAACTTTAAGTGACTTGGTCAGGATTGGATATCTAGTGTTTGAAGTGGGAATTTGAACCTAGGTCTTCTTGATCAAGAGCTCAGGGCTCTAACTACTACAGCATGTTACAACTGATCATGTCCTGGAAGTATAGAATCTGGCTTTCTCTGGAGGGATAATCCTATAGCTGCTGGTGCTTTTAAGATGAGTGATGTCACAAACAATCCTCACTTACAAAGGCTGGCTAGTCTTCAGAGATCTACACATTCCTCCTCCCACCAGGATAGAGACCTAAGCTAGACCTACACCTCATTCATATGCTAAACTCTCAATGGACATTCACTGTCTCTGGTGTGCAACCTTTTGTCTCCTAGGTACAGGTGAGCTCTCATCATTGTCCCCAAATCAGACCAGTTTCAGCTCCAACTTACACTCTTATGTCTGAAATATCTCATTCCTGGTGTTTGTTTACTTCCCCCATAGGCCTTATGAATGCTAGAGTCATCCAGACCCCCAGATACCTGATCACAAGGACTGGCCAGGAAGTAACCCTGCAGTGTGAGCCAATGCCCACTTATGATATTCTATACTGGTACAGACAGAAATCAGAGCAAAGGCCACAGTTCCTGTATGACTTTCGGAAAAATAAAATAGTGGAGTCAAGGGTGGATAAGTCTAGGTTTACAGCTGAATGGCCCACGTACTCATCCTCCATTCTCAAGATAGGTTTCACAGAATTGGAAGACTTGGCTCTGTATCTCTGTGCCAGTTGCAAAGGCACAGTATCACACAGTATCCTCCTCTCTATGCACAAACCCAGTACAGGAAACAGAAGTGGGCATGTGGCTGGCTGGTTACAATCTTGGCACAAGTTGGGAGAACCTGGGGAGACATCAGAGGAATAAGTCACAAGAAATAAAACATCACTGTAGGAATGTATTTAGTCTTTTTGATTGGGATTTCAAGAAGTGAGGAAGCTTCTGAGCAGGAGTTAACTCTCTGTAATTAATTTAACCAGCAGAAGATCTAATCAATAATCCTATGCTATCATTTTCCAATCCCAGCATCTTATTAACAAGGAGCTAATGGAGATTTTTTCAGAAGTTTTCCTTTTCAGAATTTATACATTATAGCTAAGACATTCCAATGACTGAGAGGAGGGAGGGAGGGAGAGAGAGAGACAGAGAGAGAGACAGAGAGAGAGAGAGAGAGAGAGAGAGAGAGAGAGAGAGAGAGAGAGAGAGAGAGAGAGAGAGAGAGAGAGAGAGAGAGAGAGAGAAGGAAGGAGAAAAAGAAGGAAGGAGAAGAAGAAAAAGGAAGGAGAAGAAGGAAGAAGAAGGAGGAGGAAAAGGAGGAGAAGAAGGAAGAGGAAGAGAAAGAAAAGGAGGAGAAGAGCGAGAAAAAGAGAAAGAGAGGGAATCAAGGAGAGAGGGAAAGAAGAAGGAGAGAAGGCAGGAAGGAGGAAAGGAGGGAAAGAGAGAGAGAAGGGAATGGGGGAATATAATTTGGAATAATTTATCCTTCATTTGTTTCTAAAGATCACAGATTCTTTTCTAAAGGCTCACAAATCCTCTCTTTAGTAATATGTTGTAGAATTTTGCTAGTAAATAACATGATAAGCAGTTTTGAAAATCCACTTCTATCATTTATTATTGTTTACAGTATATTCACTTCCCAATATTCTGAGCTGCCATTAAACCATTCTTTCTAATAGTTGTTAAGAAAACATCCAAGCCCCTACAAATACTTTGACATGCATACTCTTTGCCCCTCTTTGTTCTTCACTGTCTGCTTCCCATCTCTTATTGCCCCACTCTCAATCATAGGTTTTACTTTTTTTAATTTTAATTTATTTTATTTCAATTAAATTAATCAATTAATTCACTTTAATTAAAAAATTCAATTTAATCATACTCTGATACTGGTGTGTGCTTTGCTTATTACTGCTTCCTTATCTACCTGTACTACCTTTTCAACTTTCCTGTCCCTGTTCCATCCTATTTCCCTATTGATTAATATCAATGTATTCTTCTACTATGCATTTTGGATATATGTGTTTTCTATTGTGTGAACTTATGTGTGTGTGTTCAACTTTCATATCTAGTTCAGATGAAAATGAGGCTCAGGGGATGTCCATTCACCCACTTCCTCCTCTATGTTTGAATAGACATCATCTCATGTGCTCCTGTTATATGAGACAAGGTCCTTTATTTCCCCCAGTATATTTTTATATTCAGCGTATTTTCTTTGTTTCTTAAGACTATCAAATAGAATAATGCTAATTCTACACTTTCTCTCAGTCTTACTTCATCTTTGAGTCTTCAAAATTTTAGGGGTCTAAGAACATGCTTTTTTTTCTTCCTCTTATCATGAGAATGATTCATCATCACATAATCAAGTGTATTTACTTTTCTATATTATACAACTCCTATGTAAGCATTTCAAAGTTTCTGCCTTTTCATTAGGAACTCCTGGAGTCATCTTTAAGCCCATTTTTCTTCTTTCAGATTATATTTAGTTTCTCTGCAGAGATGACTCTGGGTTGTAAGCTTTTTCCTTTATATTCCAAGTTTTCTTCTCCATTCTTTGGTAGCTGACAGATCTTGTGTGATATTGATATCAGATTCTTGGTACTAGATATGATAAAATACCTGAAGCCAAAAGTGACACAGTACCCTCAGAAAGCTTACATCTTATTAGGGAAATAAAACAAGTTCACAGCAAAATAAATACAGGTTATATGTATAAAAACATGCACACACATACATACATATATATGTATGTATATTTGTAAAGCACTTAACACAATGCTTGGCCCATAGATGGTATTGTATAAATGTGTGTTCCTTCTTATGTTCAGTGATATTCATCTTTTCATATGTGATATAGTAACAACGAAAGTGGAAATTTCTCTATTTTCCTATTGCAGGATTAAGAGAAGAAGTTTTATAAGGAGACACTAAATTTCTTGGCTACAAATGAGAGAAAAAATGAAATTTTGTTTTGCTGTTGTATAGTTTCTCCCCTGAAGGTTTGGAACTGGGAGTGAAAAATTATATTTAATTGTTTTGTAACAAATGTGGTTTTTGAATTAATTTTTAATATGCTATTGTCTAACTTAATTAAACTGTTAATTAATCAAGATCTTGCATGAGAATAATTGATTTAAATAACATCCAGGAACTAAAAAAAGGCACAAGGTGAAAGAGGAGCCATCTCTACCAGTCAAATACAGGCATTGACAGGGCGTCTTATGAGTTACCTAGGTGGCACTATAGGGCACAGAGTGCTGGGCTTAAAGTTAGGAAGATTCATTTTCCTGAGTTCAACTCTGCCCTCATTTACTAGCTATGTCACTTTTCCCTGTTTATCTCAGTTTCCTTATCTGTAAAATGAGTTGGAGAAGGAAGTGGCTAACTACTCCAGTATATTTGCCAAGAAAACCCTAAATGAGGTCACAAAGTTGGACAGGACTGAAATAACTCAATAGCTTATGAATCAACTACAAGGAATGATTAAAGAACATATTATCAATGAAGGAAAATAAAAGGATGGTAGATCAAATGGCAGTACTTTTCAAGAGAAAAAAAGACAGAGATCAGAAAGACAAAATGGCCACTGGCATAGAGTCAGCTCATTTTCCTGCTCTTCCTTAGCCCTTGTTCCTATTTTATTCTGGTCACACCTATCATTTCTTGCCGCCACATACATTCACTGCTTGCACTGGGGCCTCTTTGTGTCCAAAGGGAGTATGCTGAGGGAAAAGCAGGCTGCCTCTGTGTCAATGGCCACTTTTCTCTCTCATTCTTTTTTATTTGAAAAGTCTTTGCTCACCTTTTCCTTTAGATCAATTCCCTCACAGCTGATCTCTGTTTTGCCCACTCTTCCACATCTACTTTTTCCATCATTTCCACAGTTCCAAAGTTAATGGGTAGTGCTAATGGGATGGACCGGTCAGCTGAGGAGGTGGGCAGAAGCATCACTTTAAGTAGTCCAGTCTCTTTTTGTTTCTTCAAACCTCACTTTCATTTCTTACAAAGTAACAGAATTCCAAGATTTTCACTTATTATAGTTTGTTCAATCTCCTTGATCAGTGGACATCTTCTCCTTTCTCTGCATTTTTTAGAACTACAAAAATCCTTCTAGAAATAGTATTTTTAAATAGAATCAGAGATTTTCAACTGCAAATGACCTTAGGAGTCACCAAATTTAACTTCCTCATTCATATATGAAGAACCTGAGGCAAATAAGGGTGTAGTGGTTAGTCTATAGTTATACAGCCAATAAGTAAAAGAGATGGATTTGGAATGAAGGTTCTCTGATTCCAAATGTCTTTCTGTTTCACCATATGGCATTCATACGTTTTTGAAATGTTGGAATAACATTGAAAAAACTCTAAGTTTCTAATACTATTCTCATTCAACAAGATTCATAAAAAAGCAGCTTTTAAATTATGTCCACACATTACCAAAATGCATTTTTCCTGTGATAGTGCATTTGAAGACATTTAAAGTGGTTAGAACAGAGCTTAGGGATCCAAGAGAAGGACTCAACAGAAAACAGATATGTTCACAAGAGTGATGAAGTCTTCTTTATCCCCTATGGAAATAATCCATCCTCAGAGATAGCTGTCATAGAGATCCTTTGGCAGAGTAGCTAATCCATGTTTGGAGAAGGGAATCAAGCCCCAGAAAAGAAAAGAACTATATGGTCTCCAGACATAGCAAAACCAAAAATAAATGACAAAGCAATACAAATCTCTAGAGAAAATTTCCCAAAGAGGGAAAGATTGATTTGAATTAAAAAAAATTCTTAGAGAGAAGTGAGAATATGAAATGATCTCTATATAGAAAGGAATAGCAACAAAAGGCCAGCCATGACATGGACTAGTAACATGGACTCTTTGGTATACAATTATTGTGAATTAGTTGATCTTCTTCAATGGGAGGATGATTGACATGATAAGAACCCATCTGTAAAGTTTCAATCACAGTATAGCACTATAAATATGAAACACTACATATATCTCTGCTGGAGATTTGAGGTTCGGAGGAGGAAAAGAGAGTTATCTTGAGTGATTATGAATTTCTGTGAATCTTTTATATATTTTGTATTTTTTGTGGGGCAAAATAAAGTTTTGTCTTGCATGTATTATTTATTATTAATTTCAGAGTTGCACTATGTCTCTTTCTGGAAAGAAATCTTGATATAAGATACATTCTGAAGTTCCTGGGGAAGATCCTGGTGGGAAAGGGGAGAGTCAAATAAGCCAATATTCTGAGGTTCCAAAGTGTACCCCAGGTAATATGAGATAAAGGATAGGATAGTTAAGTGCCCTTGAATCCTGTTTGTAAACTCAGAAAAAATGAAACTGGAACATGGGTTATATATTCTTTCACTCAAGTCTTTGAAAAAAATCAAATAAGACGAAGGACAGGATCCCAATGTGATCCATTAAAGATGTTCTCTCAACTTGATCTTTATCTGGTTCCAAAGCCATCTATCATGTAGCCAAACTCTAAACCTACTTATCTCCATTTTATTCATGTCATGGTACATGGTACGTGCTTGAAAGATATTGTCAAATATTTTGTTAAAATCCAGGCATTCCTTTTAGATTTCTTCATAATTATTCAAGTAACTATCCACCCCCTCAACAACAACAACAACAACAACAATCACCAAATGATATTAGTATAGTATATATTTTGAGAGAAAATTATGTTGGCTGAATGCTATTACCACTGTTCAAAATCATTGTTTTAACAATATCTTCTAGAATTTTTTTAGGAATTGAATTTCTCATTGAAGTATACTTTGATCAATTTACCTTCTTCCCCTTTTTGGAAAATAATAACTTTTGCTTCTGTCTCCCATGTCCTTTTATTTGCTATAATTTTCCAAATAATTTAGCAACCATACTCACATATTCTTTCATTATTGTGGCATGTAGTTCATATGGTTCTATGTGACTTGAATTCAATGATGGCAGCTAGGTAGCTTTTCAGTCTTTCCACTTGTGATAAATTTCAATTTCTTGAAAATCATTTTTCCTGCTTTTCCCAATCAAAATTACTATTATGAAAACATGATCTATGAAAAGGTGCTCCAAATCACTATTGATCAAAAAAATGCAAATTAAGACAACTTTGAGATACCACTCAGTACACACCTCTCAGGTTGGCTAAGATGACAGGAAAAGATAATGATGAATGTTGGAAGGGATTTGGGGAAACTGTGGCACTGATACATTGTTGGTGGAACTGTGAATGAATCCAAACTTTCTGGAGAGCAATTTGAAACTATGCTCAAAAAGTTATCAAAATATGCATATCCTTTGATCCAGGAGTATTTCTACTGGGCTTATATCCCAAAGAGATCTTAAAGGAGGGAAAGAGACCCACCTATGCAAAAATGTTTGTGCAGCCCTTTTTGTGGTGATAAGAAACTGGAAACTGAGTGGATGCCCATCAATAGGGGAATGGCTGAATAAGTTATAGTCTATGAAAGTTATAGAATATTATTGTTCTATAAGAAATGATCAGGAGGATAATTTTAGAAAGGCCTGGAGAGACTTACATGGACTGATGCTAAGTGAAATGAGTAGAACCAGGAGATTATTGTACATAGCAGCAACATCATATGATGATCAAGTCTGATAGACATGGCTCTCCTCAACAATGAGATGATTCAAACCAGTTCCAATTGTTCAGTGATTAAGAGAGACATTTGAGGAACTGAGTGTGGACCGCAACATAGCATCTTCACTCTTTCTGTTGTTGTTTGCTTACATTTTGTTTTCTTTATCAGTTTTTTTTCTTGATCCAATTTTTCTTGTGCAGCAAGATAACTGTAGAACTATGTATATATATTGGATTTAGCATATATTTTAACATTTTTTAATTTTAACATATTTTAAAAAAAGAAACCATGATCAAACTTATTCAAGTTTGTTTCCATATGTCATCTATCTCCAGATACACAAAACTTGAAGTCACAAGTTGAGATTCCTAAGCAAGCCTGATAGTATTTTCTAAACTCCAATCAACTTTGTTTCTTCAAAATCTGGTATTTGTCTTAGGAGAATATCCCTTGTGTGTAGGGATAAAAATAAGAACAAAGAGACATAGAGAGCCTCCAGGAGTAAAGGAATCTTTACTATCCCAAACTTCCATTTTCTTCTTGGTTTGTTCAGAGATGTTCAAATAATATTCCCCCAAACAAATTGAATATTAAGATATTAGGCTTGTATAGTGGAGAGACTTAAGACATTGCTGCACTCTCTTCCTTTTCCTCTTTCTCCTCTTTCTGTCTCCAAAAATCCTGACCACCATAAGTTTATTCTGCAAAAGCATAGAGTATCAGAAAAACCTTCAATTCTCTTGTATAGAAACTCCTATTTTTAAATTTTAAAAGAATATTTTTTAAAATGCCCATAAGACAGAATCCTATAAATCCTGTAATGACAAAGTTGGAAGGGATTTGGGAAAACTGGGACACTAATACATTGTTGGTGGAACTATGAATGGATCCAACCATTCTGGAGAGCAATTTGGAATTATGCCCAAAGAGCCCAAATTTGGCTGTACTTTTTCATATCTGGGCTCTCCTGCATTCTTAGGTTAAAAACAGAGAAGAATATTCTCCTTTTTATAGGTGGTAAAATCAAACAAGAGTCATTAATTAAGCATATACTCTTGTTAGAACTGGAGGAACAAAACATAAAAATGAAATATTTTCTTCCCGTAAGAAGCTCACATTTGATTACTATGGTTGTGATTCTATCCCTTCCCTTCTTGTGTCCCTTCCTCTCCAGACAAGCTTCCTTATTCACTGATTCTTTCTTATCTTTTACCCTATTAGTTTTTGAATCATAGATAATTTTCTACTTGCTCTTGTTTCCTTCCTTCCTAGTTTGTTCCCCTAGAAATTTCATTTCCACACATTTCCAAGTCTATCACTGCATGCAGCGAAAAGATCCTATAGTTGTGTATATTGGGGACAGAGAGAAGTGGATGAAGTGAAGGGGGATTGGAAAGGGGATCTAGAAGAGGTTAGCAGGTGAAGAGAGAAGTTAGATAGATATGTTAGGTGGCTGAAGACAAAAGGATGAATTGAGAGAATAGCCAGAATGTTCTATAGGCTAGAAGAGGCAGCAAGGAGTGATATAAGGTGATTAGGAGGACTCACCAGCTCCACATCTACATCAATGAATGGAGGCTGACTCAATCAAACTAAGATATGTTGAAAACCTTAGCTTAAAAGACATAGGTCTCCCATTTCAAACAAGGCCATCCCCAGTCATCTTGATCTATATCTTGCCATTGGACCCAGATGGCTCTGGAGGGGAAAATGAGGCAAGTAATCTTGGACAGCCTTCCTCACTTAAATCCAATTCATTTCCATGTCATGGCATCACCTCCCTGGTGTCATGGTCCTTTTTGAGAATGAAAAATAAATAAGAACCTCTACATTTCAAGTGATCTAAGATGTACAGAATTCTAGGTACAAGGTCTACTCAGTTTTAAAAGAGAGTATCTTTTATGTTCACATTCAACATTGAAGATAATTGTCCTCATCAGACGAATGCAGGTGAGATTGGGAGAGCATAACATTGAGGTCCTTGAAGGAAATGACAGTTCATCGATGCAGAAAAGATCATCCACCATCCAAACTACAATAGCCCTAGCCTGAATAATGACATCATGCTGATCAAGCTGAAAACCCCAACTGTCCTCAACTCTCGTGTGTCTACCATTTCTCTGCCCAAATCCTGTGCACCTGCAGGCACTGAGTGTCTCATCTCTGGCTGGGGCAACATGGCAAGTTTTGTGGTGAGTAGCTTTGTACTATCCCCCACTTTTGCATTAGGTCAACACATACCACTAACTTTGTCGTCTCCTTTCTTGCTTTTCTTTATACTATTCCTGTAACTTTCCTCTCCCTTCCTGATCTCAGGGTGCCCAGGATTTTTAAAGTTGGTTTGCTGACAATCTTTACTCAAAATTTTCATTTCTTTTGACCATCCTACTAACACTAGCCTCCCTCCAGAGTACATCCCCACTACTCTACACTTCCCCTTAAATGTCAAATATTTGAAAAGAAGAAACTTTACTATGGAATTTGAGAAAAGAGTGAAATTAGTCAACATGATATCCAGAAACATTTAATAGTTAATTTACAATATACAGTGACATTCCTTAATTATTTGTTTTATTTTGGCATCCTACTTTCATCCCTGATTCAGCCCCCTTCTCTGTGTTTGGATCTATTCCCTAACCTGTCAATTTAGAAAAAGCTAGTTTCTCTCTCTATCTTTTTTATTTAATGGCAGCTAATTAGTGCAGTAGTGCAAGAGTTCTGGGCTTGGAATCAGGAAAATTTATCTTCCTGAGTTAAAATCTGGCCTTGGATAATTGTAATCTGTCTGACCTGGGCAAGTCACTTAACTCAATTTGCCTGAGTTTCTTCATCTAGAGAATGAACTGGAGAAAGACACAACAAACCCATCCAAAACCTTTGCCAAAATATCTGGATTTGAGACTCAACTTAAAAAAAAAAAAAAAAAAAGATGACTCTCTTTTAACTCACTTCGGTCCTCCAGCATAAATGAACTGCTGAATTTAGGGTCAGAGGATCATGGCTCAGATGTTAGTCCTGTAAGTCCCTTATTCTGTGACTTTAAACAAATCATCTTATTTTTCTGATATTCAGTTTACTAATTTGTAAAAATGAACTGGTTGGACTGGGTAGATCCAAATGTCCCTTTTAGAACTAAATGATTATAGATTCTATGAGCATCTAGTTTTTCCTCTTATCTCTCAAATAGATTTCCTTTCCTAGCTTTGAAACTGAGGGAGACCCTATTTCCTATATCCCAAGTTCACTTAGTTCTATGCTAGATTATGAGTAATAAATATATGTTAACTCTAACTAGTTTTAATACTTTTTTTTTTACCAACTCCACACAATTCTCCATGATCTCTGGTACCTACTACCCTAGGCTCCCCAAAACACTAAAAAATAATATACAATGTCTTGCTGTTTCAGTCATGACTAATTCTTCATGACCCTATTTGGGATTTTCTTGGCAAAGATATTGGTTTGTCATTTCCATCTCCAACTCATTTACAGATATGAAAGTTAGGTACACAAGGTAAAGTGACTTGCCAAGATCATGTAAATATAACCAGGGTCTGAGACCAGATTTAAATTTAGGAAGTTCTCTCTCCATTGCTGGCACTCTATCCACTGCACCAATTAGCTGTCCTAGTATAAAGGATATTGTCTTAGAAACCCATTTTGTAATTTTCTGGAAGTCCATTTTCTATTCCTAGAGAAATATGTTAAATTTGCCAAAATTGTAAATACTTTAAATACAAAATAATAATAACATACTATTTCCAATGACAATTAAGGATCTTAACCATCTTATCACAGTTTATAATTTGGTTATACATTTATCCAACATTTTCAGGTAACTATTATGTAGAAAGTACTATGCTGTGTTCTATGGAAAACAGATATCCATGAATAAACTGGGTTCTTCCCTAAAATAGGTTGTATTTGAATAACGATTAAAAGAGAGCCTGGACCAATGATTTCATTGCAATAGGGACTCCACAGGAAAATGACTCCTCTACCAGTGTACAGCAGTTCCTTCTCTACAGTTTAATAGTCTCAGAGAGAATTGGCTACAAAGCTAAGAAATTAAGTCATCTGCCTCATGTCATATAGCCTGTATGTGTCAGAAACAAGATTGAAATGTATATCTTCATAATTCCAAGGCCAGTTCTCTATGCATTATGTATCACTACCTTCTGCTTTCTAGTAGAAGAGATGAAACAATTACACAAATAGCCTTAATACAGAGAAGTATAAGATGTGTCATCAGAAACCTGGAAATTATGGGAATTCAGATGAAGGAGAGATACAAGCTATTTTCTCTTTTCCATACTAAAGTTCCCAAGTCCCTTTCTCTCAACACAGATTTTAAGACTGCACAATCTGTTAGGTAGGTTGTACTTCTTTAATCTGACAACTATTCTTACCCTCCTCCAATCCTATTTTCTTCACAGTTAACTATCCGGATGTTTTATGGTGTTTGAATGCTCCCCTTCTATCCGATGCTCAATGCACATCTTCCTATTCTGGTCAGATCACAGAAAACATGGTCTGTGCTAGATTCCTAGAGGGTGGCAAGGATTCCTGCAAGGTAAGGTTTTAACTTTCTGTAAGAGGAATAAAACAATACTTTCATTAAGCCCAACGAGAATGAGTATTTAGAGAAACACCAAGGTCTCTGAAAAGAAATAAAAGAATATATCCTTACCAGTACTTTCTAAAGTATCTCAAGATGACTTATGGATGGATTGAATGGAAATATTCATGAAGATCTGGGGGGGAAGGGACAGGGATTGTAAATGGAAGGTGATGTTACTGATATATTAGAGGACCATAGAGACCAGGATTGGATTAGATGATCTTTGGGATCTCTTCCAAGTCTGAGTCTATGTTCCCAAACTTCGACGGTGGTGTATAGTGCAGAATCTTCCTTTTCTCTCCTTACTCATCCATGTTCTACATCCCTATGGTGACTCAGATGCCCCATGGTGTATAATGGAGAACTCCAGGGTATTGTCTCCTGGGGAATTGGCTGTGCCCAAAAGAATAAGCCTGGTATCTATAAAAGAATCTGCAACTATATGGATTAGATTGAGACAACTATTGCTCAGAACAGCTAAAGGGCCCTGACTCTTCCTTCTGTCTCTTCCTTTGGTATTCTGTTTTGAGATATGATGCCAATAAAATGATCCTGCCAATAAAATGAAGCTCTATTAATTGTTCTTGCCTATTTTTTAGTTTCTATTCAGTTTTCATGTAAGAAAAGGGGAATTCTTTTGGACTGATGTGTATCAATATAGCATAGTTTGAGGGTACACTTACCACCTCCAGAAATCAATTCAGACAATTCATTATATCAAGACAAGACAGTGGCTCTCTTTTGGACAAGAATATTTCCCCTTGGTTAAAAAACCAAAAAAAAAAAAACAAAACAAAACAAAACTGATAGACCCATTTTTTGATGTCAGTTATATAAGAAGATAACATGAATCCTCCTTTATCCTTTGCTACTGAGGAATTAGTGTTATTAGACCACTTCCAGGTATCACAGGCAAATTGGGAACCATCCCTAAAGGAAGCACAAGGTTGTGGAAGGGCTATTAACCTCTACGATTTCTTCCTAAAACTTTTTCTCATAGTGCTATCCTTGAGACTCTCTTCTTCATTCCCTACATCATCTTTCTTTTCAATCCTTTATCAATTTAATCATTCAGGGGGCAGCTAGGTGGCACAGTGGATAGAGCACCAGCCCTGAATTCAGGAGGACCCAAGTTCAAATCTGGTCTCAAACACTTAACACTTCCTAGCAGTGTGACCCTGGGCAAGTCACTTACCTTCAGCCTCAGGGGGAAAAAAATTACTCATTCAATAGTCACTTTAGTGACTATTACTAGACCTACGCTGGGAGATAAAAATCTTAGCTACATCATGTTCCTTGACCTATAGAGTTTAATATAATGTAGAGATAAGAGACAAATACAGTGAACTAAAATATAAAATATTATATAATTGTTATATAATTTATATCTTATGAACATAGTATATAAATTTACATAATACAAATAATATATACAATGCAACTTATATAATAGAATTATATTACAGAGTTGCAGATTAAATTACTCTAATGTGTGAAGCTATGTAGCACTAGACAAAACTTTAACCTCTCTCAGTCCTTTAGTTTTCTCATTTAAAAAAACTTTTTAAAATAATATTTTATCTTTTCTCCAGTTGCATGTCAAGAAAATTTTTGGCATTAATTTAATAAGATTTTTGAGTTCCAAATTTTTCCCTCCCTCCTTCCCCAAGTGAGATGAGGAAGTCCTCTCAGGATGTTTATGCTGGGGAAGTATCTCATTCCAAAGGGCCCAAAATGTCTTGTAAATCAAATTGGTTTTGACAGCTATAGTACATTCTTACCATGAAACCATATTTCCTGTAGCCAAAAACTAAAAAGTTGTTGAAATCTCCAGACTAGAAGGGAAGAGGGAGTCTTCACCTCACCATCTGGTAAGACATATAATAAAAAATATTGTTTTGTTTCCTTTTGTGCCTGGGAAGATTTCTGTGAGCAGATTATACTTTCTGAGCTCCAGCAGATATGTTAAAAGGAAGAAAAGAGGGGGGAGTTTGTGGTTAGGGTCTATATAATTTGCTTTGTGGAACACACATATGTACTTCTCTGTTAACACCAACTTTGGTGATTGGAATGTGTTCTTTCTTGAGAAAGCTAATAAACTTTCCTTTTTATTACACTTATCCTGAGGTTCTGAAATTATTGATAAGGGTCTGCATTCTACACATCTCGGGGCTTGTCTGGGATTGAATTCCTTTCTATAGGAATCCCCTGGCCCAAACTCAAAAGCAGCTACCATGCCAGAACTTCTGGTGGCTTGCACATTTGGCTCTGAATTTGGGACTCTCCCTTGAAAGAGAGAAAAACCTGAGAAGAAGAATCCTTAGGGTAATAAAATGAAACCCCCGCTTCTCACTCTCTCCGCCTCTCTCTCTCTCTCTCTCTCTCTCTCTCTCTCTCTCTCTCTCTCTCTCTCTCTCTCTCTCTCTCTCTCTCTCTCTCTCTGTCTCTGTCTGTGTGTATGTGTGTGTGTGTGACTTTATAAAAATGGTAATGAGAAAACCATCATAAGCTGCTCTATGCAAAACAAAAGTAATAGCAGTCAAGTAAATTTGTGCCTATAAACCCAGGTCAGTGAGATCTGGGTGACCAGGGCTGTCTAAGCTTACGTGATTTGAGTTTGTAGAGGCATCCTACAAGCTAGCCTAAGCATCTAGACTTTGTAAGGCAATCCAAAATTTTCAGATTTTTTCAGGGATTTTCTCAAAGAGTTCTTATGACAGAAACTGCATTATTTGGGTTTATCAAACACTTGATTACTATAGTTATTGACTATTGGGTCTTGTGAACCTAACTTAGTCCACTGATCCACTACTTTATTTCTTAGCAAGTGCCAAATGTTTTTGATGATTGCTGCTTTATATTTTTTTAGATCTAGTTCAGTTAGACTACTTTCATTTGCATTTTTTCCATTAATTTCTTTTAAATTCAGAAAAGGAATTAAAACAAGCTATTAATCAACTCCCGAAGAAAAAACCCCAGGACCAAATGGATTTACATGTGAATTCTACCAAACATTTAAAGAACAATTAACTCCACTATATAAACTATTTGAAAAAATAGGGAATGAAGGACTCCTACCAAATTCCTTTTATGACACAGACATGGTACTGAGACCTAAACCAGGTAGGTTGAAAACAGAGAAAGAAAATTATTGACCAATCTTCCTAATGAATATTGATGCTAAAATCTTAAATAAGATATTAGCAAAAAGCTTACAGAAAATCATCCCCAGGATAATACAACATGACCAAATAGAATTTATACCAGGAATGCAGGGCTGGTTCAATATTAGGAAAACTGTTAGTATAATTGACCATATCAATAGCCAAATTAACAAAAACCATATGATCATCTCAATAAATACAGAAAAAGCATTTGATAAAATCCAACATTCATTCCTATTAAAAACAGTTGAGAGCATATGAATAAATAGACTTTTACTTAAAATCATCAGTAAGCATCATATGTAATGGGGATAAACTGGAACAATTCCAAATAAGATCAGGAGTGAAACAAGGTTGCCCACTATCACCATTATTATTCAATATTGTATTAGAAATGCTAGCTTTGGCAATAAGAGTTGAGAAAGAGATTAAAGGAATTAGAGTAGGTAATGAGGAAACCAAATTATCACTTTTTGCTGATGATATAATGGTATACTTAGAGAACCCCAGAGATTCTACTAAAAAGCTATTAGAAATAATCCACACCTTTAGCACATAAGTCATCAGCATTTTTATATATCATTAACAAATCCAACAGTTAGAGTTACAAAGAGAAATTCCATTTAAAGTAACTACCGATAGTATAAAATATTTAGGAATCTATCTGCCAAGGGAAAATCAGGAACTATATGAGCAAAACTACAAAACATTTTTCATACAAATAAAGTCAGATCTAACCAATTGGAAAAAAATATTAAATGCTCTTGGATAGGGTGAACAAATATAATAAAGATGACAATACTATCTATACTAATCTATTTATTTAGCACTATACCAATCAGACTTCCAAAAAACTATTTTAATGACCTAGAAAAAATAACAACAAAGTTCATATGGAAAAACAAATGGTCAAGAATTTCAAGGGAACTAATGGAAAAAAAATCAAATGAAGGTGGCCTAGCTTGTACCAGATCTAAAATTATAATATAAAGCAACAGTTACCAAAACCATTTGATATTGGCTAAGAAATAGACTAGTTGATCAGTGGAATAGGTTAGGATCAAAGGACAAAATAGTCAATAACTTTAATAATGTAGTGTTTGACAAACCCAAAGACCCCAGCTTTTGGGATAAGAACTCACTGTTTGATAAAAACTGCTGGGAAAATTGGAAATTAATATGGCAGAAACTAGGCTTTGACCCACACTTAACAACATAACCAAGATAAGGTCAAAATGGGTTCGTGACCTAGGCATAAAGAATGAGTTTATAAATAAATTAGAAGAACATAGTATAGTTTACCTCTCAGACCTGTGGAAGAGGAAGGAATTTATGACCAAAGAAGAATTAGAGATCATTATTGATCACAAAATAGAAAATTTTGATTATATCAAATTGAAAAGTTTTTGTACAAAAAAAGTAATGCAGACAAGATTAGAAGGGAAACAATAAACTGGGAAAATATTTTTACAGTCAAAGTTCTGATAAAGGCCTCATTTCCAAAATATATAGAGAATTGACTCTAATTTATAAGAAATCAAGCCACTCTTGATTTGATTGATAAATGATCAAAGCATATGACTAGACAATTCTCAGACAAAGAAATTGAAACTATTTCTAGACATATGAGAAGATGCTCCAAGTCATTATTAATCAGAAAAATGCAAATTAAGACAACTCTGAGATATCACTACACAGCTCTCAGATTGGCTAGAATGAGAGGGAAAGATAATGCAGAATGTTGGAGGAAAAACTGGAATACTGATACATTGTTGGTGGAGTTGTGAATGGATCCAGCCATTCTGGAGAGTGATTTGGAACTATGCTAAAAAAGTTATCAGATTGTGCATATCCTTTGATGTTACTATTGGGCTTATATCCCAAAGAGATCTTAAAGAAGGGAAAGGGACCTGTGTGTGCAACAATGTTTGTGGCAGCCCTCTTTGTAGTGGTCAGAAACTAGAAACTGAGTGGATGCCTATCAATTGGAGAATGGTGAAGAAATTGTGATATATAAATATTATGAAGTATTATTGTTCTGTAAGAAATGACCAGCAGGATAATTTCAGAAAGGCCTGGAGAGACTTACATGAACTGATGCTGAGTGAAATGAGCAGGACCAGGAAATCATTATATACTTTAAAACAGTACTATGTGATGATCAATTCTGATGGACGTGGCCCTCTTTAACAATGAGATGAACCAAATCAGTTCCAATAGAGAAGTAATTAATTGAACCAGCTATACCCAGCGAAAGAACTCTGGGAAATGAGTATGAACCACTTCATAGAATTCCCAGTCCCTCTAATTTTGTCCACCTGCATTTTTTTTTTCCTTCATAGGTTAATTGTATACAATTTCAAAGTCCAATTCTTTTTGTATAGCAAAATAACTGTATGGACATGTATACATATATTGTATTTAACTTATACTTTAACATATTTAACATGTATTGGTCAACTTTCCATCTGGGGGAGGTGGGGGGGGGGAAGAGGGGGAAAATTGGAACAAAAGGTTTTGCAATTGTTAGTGCTGAAAAATTGCCCATGCATGCATCTTGTAAATAAAAAGCTATAATAAAAAATAAAATGGAATTATTTAAGTAATTTATTTCCTTTTTTGTTAATCTAAACAATCTATATTCTTGTAAGAATCCTAACAGTAAGTTATTTATCCATTTCACTTAGATTATCAGATTTATTGCCATACATTTGAGCAAAATAGCTCCTAATTATTGTTTTAATTTCCTCTTCATTGTAAATTTATCCTTTTCATTTTTGATACTGGAAATTTGATTTTTTTCTTTACTTTTTCTAATCAACTTAACTAAGGGCTTTTCTGTTTTACTGATTTTTTTCATAAAATCAATTGTTAATTTTGTTTGTGAGTTCAATAGTATTGTTATTATTAATTTTGTTAATTTCCTCTTATTTTCAGAATTTCAAATTTAATATTTAATTGGCTTTTAAATTTTGTTCTTTTTCAAGCTTTTTTGATCTTTTTCTTTATTTTATAAATGTAATTATCTAGAGATATAAAATTTTGTTATATTTTCTCATTTTTATCATTCTCTTGGATTATTGATTGTGTCTGATTGTTGTTTCACCCACTCATTCTTTAGGATTAGATTGTGTAATTTCCAATTAATTTTTTTATCTATTTTCCCCAGTTTTTTATTACATGTGATTTTGATTGGATAATGATCTGAAAAAGATGCATTTACTCTTTTTGCATTTGATTTTGAGGTTTTATGTTCTAATGTATGGTTAATTTTTGTATAGGTTCCACATATTGCCCATAAAAAATATATTCCTTTCTGTCCCCATTCAATTTTCTCCAAATATCTATAACACCTAACTTTTCTAAAATTCTCAACTCCTTTGTTGTTTATTTTGTGGTTTAATTTACCTAATTCTTATAGAACAAGTTTGAGATCCCTCACTAATATATTTTTGCTATCTATTTCTTCTTGATAGTCTCTTAAATTCTCCTCTAGAAACCTGGATGCTGTACTACTTGGTGTATAGGTGTTTAGTATTGCTATTGCTTCCTTAACTATGGTACTCTTTAGCAAGATGTAGTTTTCTTCCTTATCTCTTCTAATTAGATTTATTTTTTCTTTTGCTTGATCTGAGATCAAGATAACTACCCCTGTTTTTTTTTTGTTTGTTTTTTTTTTTACTTCAGCAGAAGCATAAGAGATTCTGCTCCAGCCATTTGCCTTTACTCTGTATGTATCTCTTTGCTAGTGTTTTTTGTAAACAACATATTATAAGATTCAGATTTTTACTCCAGTCTACTATCTGCTTCCATTTTATGCAAGAATTTGTCCCATTCACATGCAAAAATAAAATTACTAAATTTCCCACCATCCTGTTTTCCCCAAATTATACTTGTCTCTCTCTTTTCCCCTTTCCCCTCCTCACCAGTGTTTTACTTCTGACCACCACCTCCCTCAATCTACCCTCTATCTTTTTAACCCTTGTCTCATTTCTTATCCCTTTCCCCTTCTACTTCTGTTCTCCCTTCTATTAACCTCCCCCTCTCCTTTCCTCTCCTACTTCATGATGGGATGAGACAAGTTCCTATATCAAATTAAATATGTATCATATTCCCTCTTTGAGCAAAATCTGATGAGATGAAGGTTCAAATAATGTTCTTTCCCTTCCTTTTTTCATTCAACTCTAATAGGTTTTTTCTCCTCTTCATGTGAATCTCCCCTTTTTTATTAAACCTCCCTTTTCCTCTTCTTCCAATACAATCCCTTTTCCACCCCTAGTTTTTATCTATATCATTATAATAAAGTCAAATTATACCTACATCCTCTTAGAATCCCCTTAACAAAATTGAGATTCTTAAAATACTGGTGTGACCAATACTTAATCCTGCTTGATAAGCTCCAGTGAAACTGGTTCTCCTAAAGATCAAATACAAACTCTCCTGTTTTGCTACTTGAAACTCTTCCCTTCCTAGCTGCAACTTACCTTTCTGGTTTATTATGCATTACTCTCTTTCATGCATTCTTCTACCAAGTCAAACTGCTCTCTTTGCTATTTCTCATTCATGATAGTCTATCTCCTGTCTTTGTACTGTTGCTCAAGCTGTCCCACAAACCTGAAATGGTCTCTTCCTCTTTCATTTTAGAATTCTCTTAGTATCTTTACTTTCTGCCAAAGCCCAACCCAAACACCATCTCCTACAAGAGATTTTCCTCATCCAACCCTCAAATGAAATTACTTTGTATTTTCTTTGTGTAGAGCACCACTTCTCAGGAGGAACTAAAGATATGCATCACACACAGAGAGCAATGGAAAGGTGCCTGATGGGTATAAGCAGTTCTGCAAAGAACTCTGAAGAATAACAGGGGGTAAAGAATGTTATCACAAAGTATATATCAGACAGAGAAGATGTATTGGCCATTGTGATCAGGGCTAGGAGTAAGAGATGGAATAGTCTCCACCATTTTTCTCTCCACAGAGAAGATTCTGATTATTAGATTATCTGATCCCTTGAAGACAAGGAAGAAGAGAATAAGGCACACTTAAAGAATGGTGATGCCAAAGGGAAAGTGCTCTATGAGATGACTTGTTCACATCTTCTCATTTCTGTCATACTCCCAGCAGTTATGCCTGCTCACAAGCAGAGGATAATTCACACAAATATTGAGTAGGAAGACTTTAAATCACATTGTATTATTCCCAAGGGAAGGCACAAAACAAGACATTTTGTCAAAAATAGGAAAACTGGATTCATAATGTCCAGCCACACCCAAATCTTGGTTTCTGTACTTATGATGACGATAAATAATAATAATGATAATAATAATATATTGTATGACATAATAATTCCACAAACATTCTCCACTCCATGATATGTATAGAGTAGATTAATCAATAGTGTACCAGCTCCTTGCCTTCTCTTTTATACTTATAATTACCCAGACAAATGGGGATACAGGGTAGAAGTGCTAATGCAATCAGTCCATACCATGAATCTGATTATTTTTCTTTCATTACTTCCCTTCTTCCTCCATCTCTGATAGGACAAAATTATTTCCAGTACATATTTTCTGAAAATTTGGCTATACTTCTTTCTGTAAGCTTTGTTCACATGCCAGCACTCATTCTAGCCTCCAATACGAGAGTTCATTGCACCCACTCTGCTTGCTTATTTCAAATACAGTCAGGCTACTGTTCTCACAAATGTTTTCCATTATCCAAGATCTCTCCTCCATCTCCTGCTTCCCTCTAGAAGAAAATGGTATATTCAGAATTGTTTCCTTTCATTTATCACTCCATATATTTTCAGTGCTATTGTTTTTCTTCTGAAATGACCTCCCATTTTTCCTGTCTATACTTTGCAAATACATAGTTATAGGAAAGTTCATCCCATTGACATTCATAGTTATTATGACTGTGTATTGCCATTGTATTGTTCTTTTTTTTTTATTTCATCTCTTTCCTTTCATCTTTCCCATTTTCACCAGTGTTCTGCTTCTGTCTACTACCTCCCCTGATCTGCCTCTCTTCCATCAGTCACATTCACTCCTCACTTTCCTAAATGTCTTCCCCTTCTATTTCTCTGGAAGATAAGACAGGATTTTAAAATTCAATTGATTGTGTATATTATTTCCTTTTTGAGCCAAAACTGATGAAAATAAGATTCAAATGATGCTCATTACACATTCTCTCATCTATCCCTCCCACTGCAATATTTTTTCATATTTCTTCATGCGAATTAATATAAAGCATTCTACTTTCCCTTCCTTCTGTATTCAGTATACAACTCGTTCTCATTCCTTAACTCTTTTATGTCATTCCTTTGAATTCACTTTAAACTCATATTCTCTATGTACTTTTTCTTCTAGCTGTACTGTGTTCCAATTTTTAATAATTTAAATACATTTAATAATTACAAGTACCATCTTCTCATGTAGTGATATAAACAGTCTAGCTCTATTGAGCCCTTATGTTTTCTTTTCCCTTTTTACCTGTTTATGCTTCTTTTGGATCTTGATATTGGAGGTCAAAATTTTGTTTTCTTTCTTGTCTTCTCCTTATAAAAACTTGAAATCCTCCCATTTCATTGAATGGCCATTTTCTCTCTTGATGTTTTAAACTTAATTTTGTCGGGTCAGTGATTTTTGGTTGCAGTCTTAGCTCCTTTGCCTCCCAGAACATACATGACTGCTGATCCTTTAATGTTACAGCTGACCAGTCCTGTGTAACCTTGATTGTGACTCCTCATAGTTACATTGTTCTTTCTGGTCACCTGTAGTTCTTTTTTTTTTTGGTATAATAGTTCTGAAATTTGTCTTTAATGTTCCTTGGAGTTTTTTTTTTTTTTTTTTTTTTTTGAGATCTGTTTCCTAAAGTGATTGGTGGATTCTCCTCAATGCTTATTTTGCCCTCTGACCCTAGTATGCAGTTTTCCTTGACAATTTCTTAAAAGATTCTATCCTGATTTGCCTTTTTATTGTGACTTTCAGGTAACCCAATTATTCTGTTATTGTCTCTCTTGGGTCTATTTCTAGGTCAATTGTTTTTCCCATGAGATATTTTATATTCCTCCCCCTCCCCATTTTTTCCTTCTTTTGAATTTGTTTGATTCTTGATGTCTCATGGAGTCATTAACTCCCATTTATCCAATTAACTTTTAAGGAGCTATTTTTCTGTTTTTGTATCTTCTTTTTCATTTGATCAATTCTACTTTTTTTTTTAATTATAGCTTTTTATTTACAAGCTATATGCATGGGTAATTTTTCAGCATTGACAATTGCAAAACCTATTGTTCCAGTTTTTCCCCTCCTTCCCCCCACTCCCTCCCCAAGATGGCAGGTTGACCAATACATGTTAAATATGTTAAAGTATATGTTAAATACAATATATAAACATACATTTTTAAAAGATATTTGTCAAACACTGTCTACAATATGCAAGGCATAATTCAGTTATGATCCATAGGTTTTGTTCTATTGACTTATATTTTTTAAATCTTATTTAAGGTGGTGAATTTTTAATATTTAAGACACTTGTAAAAGCATTTTGTTTTTCATAAATTTGAAAAATTCATACATTTCGATGTAACAATAACTTCCCACTGATCTTGAATAATATGAGAAGCATCTCATGATAAAGTAGAGGAGAAGAAAAATTTGCCATAGGAAGAGAGCAAATGAACTGATTTTCAAAATTTTTATAAAAAATCAAAATTTGAAATCATATCATTTAAAACATAGCCTGTGAGCTTTTAGAAAGGAAATCAGTAACCAAGAATAACTAACAAAGTTCCATCAAGATTGCAATATGCAAAACCGATCTTGTCCTCATCCCAGCCCACTCTGCCACTTTTTTTCTCTGATTTTTGTTTTTATTAAATTTTTAAAATAATATTATCCCTTGTATTCATTTTTCCAAATTATCCCCTCCCTCCCTCCACTCCCTCCCCCCGATGACAGGTAATCCCATACATTTTACATGTGTTACAATATAACCTAGATACAATATATGTGTGTAAATCCCATTTTCTTGTTGCACGTTAAGTATTGGATTCCGAAGGTGTAAGTAACCTAGGTAGATAGACAGTAGTGCTAACAATTTACATTCACTTCCCAGTGTTCCTTCTCTGGGTGTAGTTATTTCTGTCCATCATTGATCAACTGGAAGTGAGTTGGATGTTCTTTATGTTGAAGATGATCAATTCTACTTTTTAAGTAGTTTTTTATTTTTCCAAGTCATTGAGTCTTTTTTCATTATTCTTTTGCATCACTAGCTATCTTTTCATATTTTTTCTTTTTACTTCATGATTTTAAGCTCCTTTTAAAACTCTTCTCTGATTTATTTCTGGGTTTAAGAGCACTGTTTTACTTTGGGTTTTTAACATTGTTGTCCTCTTCTGAATTTGTGTCTTGGTTTTCCCTGTCACCACAATAACTTTTTATGGTCAGGTTTTGTGTGTGTGTGTGTGTGTGTGTGTGTGTGTGTGTGTGTGTGTGTGTGTGTTTACTCATTTTGAAGACCTTTTATCATTTCTTTAAATATATATGAGCAGACTTGAAAGTCAGTCTAGAGCCAGATTACAACTGGGCTTTCATCCACTCTTTTTTCCCTGAAATGCAAAGTTCCTAAAAGATTGGTGAGGAGCACATGCATAAGAGAGGTGTGATTTATGGAATACTGAAGGAGAATAGACAAAGATTTGTCTCAGTCTCTGTCTATCTCTCTTTTGCTGAGGAAATTGAGGTTAAGTGACTTGCCCAGGATCATACAGCTAGGAATTGTTAAGTGTCTGTGGCAAGATTTGAATTCAGGTCCTTCTGACTTCAGGGCTGGTGCTCTATCCACTGCACCACCTAGCTGCCCTGCTCTTGCTGTCTTAAACAGCAAGATAGTGAAGTGAATAAAGCATTGGGTCTGGATTCAGCCTTAGACTGTTGCTAGATATGTGACTTTTGGCAAGTAATTTAACCCCTGAATGTCTCAGTTTTTTCAAAAAACAAAAAAACCCAAGAATCATAACAGCATCTATATTGCAGAGGGTTGTGAATATCAAATGGTCTAATTTCTGTAAAGAGCTTGGCACATAGTAAGTGTTGTGTAAAAGCTTGTTCCTTCTTATGTTCAGTGATATTCATTTTCTTATATGTGTTATTGAAGAAACAATTGAAGTGGAATATCACAGCTTGTTTAAAATTTAAATAGCATTTTCCTATTGCTGAGGTGACTGTGATTCTCTCATACTTGGCAGGATTGAGAAAAAAAAAAAGATCTATACGGATACACTAAATTTCTTGGCTTGAGATGGGGAAAAAAAAACCTTAAAATTTTGTTTTTTCTGTTGTTTAATTTCCCCCCTGAAGGTTTGGAACTAGGAGTGAAAGAATTATTGTTTGATTGCTTTGTAATAAATGTCATTTTCAATTAATTTTAATATGCTTAAATTAAATTAAATTAAATTGTTGGTTAACAATGACCTTGCATGAGAGTAATTAACTTAAATAATTTTGAACTGAAAAAAAGCACATAGACAGTAGATGAGGAGGGAGGCATCCTCACCAGTCAATTATCTGGCAATGACAGGCCCTCTTATGGGTCAATTAGATGCAGTAATGTGCAGAGAGTACTGGGCTAGAGTCAGGAAGATTCATTTACTAGCTATGTCACTTTACTCTGTTTGCCTCAATTTCCTCATCTGTAAAATGAATTGGAGAAGAAAAGGGGTAAACCATTCCAGTATTTTTGCCAAAACAAAACAAATGTATTCATGAAGAGTTGGACAAGATTGAAATAACTGAACAAGTTATGAATCAAGTATAAAGAATGATTAAAGAATATGCTATCTAGAGAGGGAAAATAAAGCAAGAGGATCAAATGGCAGTACTTTTGAAGTGAAACAGGTCAGAAAGACAAAAATGGCCATTGACATAGTATCAGCTGATTTTCCTGCCTTTCCTGAATCCTTGTTTCTATTTTGTTCTGGTCACAGCAGTCATTTCTTGCTGCCACATACATTCAATACTTGTACTGGGGTCTATTTGTGTCCAAAGGGAGTGAGTTTTCTCTTAAGACTTATCATGGAAAAAACCTGCTGAGGGAAAAGCAGGCTGTCTCTATATCAAGGACACTTTTCTCTCTTACTCTTTTGTATCTGAAAAACCTTTGTTCACCTCTTCCTTCAGATAAATTCCTCCAAAGTTGATCTCTATTCTGCCCATCTTTCCACTTCTACTTTTTCTATCATTTCCACAGCTCCAAAAATTAATGGGTAGTGCTAATGGGATGGGCTTGTCAGTTGTAAAGGTGGGTAGAAGCATCATCTTAACTAGCACGGTCTGTCCTTGTTTCTTCAAATCTCACTTTCACCATTTCTTACAAAATCATAGTATTCCAAGACTTTCACAAGTTATAGTTTATTCAATCTCCCTCATCAGTGGACTTCTCTACTTTGTTCCCCTTTCTCTGTGTGAAGACCGAGTTAGCATCCTGGGTACCTTAGAATCAGCTGGAGTCAGGATAAGCAAAAGTCCTTGGTCTTTATTCTTGATCTTTAGGGGTAGAAGTGAAGGGAATGGACACAGGATCTCTGTGACCTTCCTTTTCCTCCTCTACTGCCCAAGTGACTCTGGCTTGTCTTACTCCACCCCCTAATCCTTCCCACAATTCTCTGTATACACCAAAATATTGAACCAGCACAGAATAGTGGGAAGGGCCATTTTCCAAGCATATATTAATAGAGTATTATCCAATCCATGTTAATCCACATCTGGAGAAGGGGATCAAGCCCCAGGGAAGGAGGGAACTATATGGTCTCCAGACATGGCAAAAACAGAGATAATGGTAAAGTGACCTGAATTGCAAAAACACTCCTAGAGAGAACTGAGAATATGAAATGACCTTGCTAGAAAAAGGATAATAACAAAGAGCAGCCATGATATGGACTAGCAATATAGACACTTTGCTATAAAAATACTACATATTAGTTGGTTTATGCTTCTTCAATGGAAAGAGGATTGACATTAGAAGGAGCTATCTATTATTTCCCATCAGATAAAGTCTCAATCACAGTATGGGACTATAAATATGGTACACTACATTTATCTTCACTGGAGAGTTGAGGCGCAAAGAAGAAAAAAAAAAAAGAGAGTTAGCTTGAATGGTAATGAATTTCTGTGAATCTTTCATATGTTTTATATTCACTATGGGGCAAAATAAAGTTTTGTATCTTCTGCACTATATTTATTGTTAACTTGAGAGTTGCATTGTATGTCTTTTTGAAAGGGAACTGAAGATATATGTATCTGCAGAAATTCAGATATGTTACATTCTGAAGTTGCTGGGGAAGACCCTGACGGATAGTGAGAAGATCAAATAAACCAATATTCTGAGGTTCCAATGTATGCTCTGGGTAATGTCATGAAACAAAGAATATTTTTTTAAAATGCCTCTAAGACTAAATCTTATAATGGCAAATGTTGGAAGGGATGTGAGAAAACTGGGACACTAATACATTGTTGGTGAAACTATGAATAGATCCAACCATTCTGGAGAGCATTTGGAACTATGCCCAAAGAGTTTTCAAACTGTGCATATCATTTGACCCAGCAGTATTTCTACTGGGTTTATATGCCTAAGAGATCTTAAAGGAGAGAAAGGGACCCATGTGTGCAAAATTTTTTTGTGGCAGCCCTTTTTATAGTGGCAAGAAACTGGAAACTTAATGGATGCCCATCAATTGCAGAATGGGTGAATAATTTATGGTATATTAATGTTATGGAATATTATTGTTCTATAAGAAACAATGAACAGGATGATTTCAGAGAAGCCTGGAGAGACTTACATGAACTGATGCTGAGTAAAATGAGCAGAAGAAGAAGATGGCAAAAATACATGGCAAAAATATTATAGGAGGATCAATTCTGAGATGTGGCTTTCTTCAACAGTGAGATGATTCAAACCAGTTCCAATTGTTTAGTGATGAAGAGAATCATCTACACCCAGAGAGAGGACTATGGGAACTGAGTATACTTCACAACATAACATTTTTATTCTTTTTATTTTTGTTTGCTTGAATTTTATTTTGCTTCTCATCTTTTTTTTTTCTGGTTTGATTTGATTTTTCTTGAGCAGCAAGATAATTGTATAAACATGTCTACATATATTAGATTTAACATATATTTCTACCATGTTTAACATATATTGGACTACTTCCTATTTAGGGGAAGGAGTAGAAAAGGGGGGATTTGGAACACACGGTTTTGCAAGGGCTAATGTTAAAGAACTGTCCATGCATATATTTTGAAAAATAAAAAGCTTTAATGAAAAAAAAAAAACACTGAATCCTGTCTATGTAAAACCAGAGAGAAGAAAACTGGAATATTGATTATATGTGCTTTCACTCAGATCTTTCAAAAAAATTAAATAGGACCAAGGACAGAGACCCAATATACCGCATTAAAGATGTTCTCCCAACTTGATCTTTATCTAGTTCTAAAACATCCATCATGTAGCCAAACTCTCTAGTCTGTCCATTTACATTTTATTTACATTTTATTCATCTAATCCATGTTGTAAGTCCATGGTAAGTGATTGAAAGACATTGCCAAATATTGTTTTTAAATCCAGGCATTCCCTTGAAATTTCTTCATAATTATTCAAGTAACTGTCAACCTCCCCAAACAACTACAACAACAGCAACAGCAACACCAACAAAAATAACCAAATTATATTAGTATAGTACATATTTTGAAAGAAAATTATGCTGACTGATTGTGATTACCATTGTTTAAATAATTGTTTTAACAATGTCTTCTAGAACTTTTTTAGAAATTGAATTACTCATTGGCCTATAGTTTGATCAATCTACCTTCTTCCCCTTTTTGGGAAAAAAAAAAAAAACTTTTGCCTCTTTCCGATGTTCTTTCATTTGCTATAATTTCCCAAATATTGCTGAGAGTAATTTAGCAACCATACTCACATGTTCTTTCAATATCAATGTAGGTAATTTATGTAGTTCTAGTGACCTCAATTCAGTGATGGCAGTTAAGCATTTGTGATAAAATTCAATTTCTTGAAAAGCATTTCTCCTGCCTTTCCCAAACTGAATTACTATTATGAAAATATGATGAAGCTTATTCAATTTGCTATTATGTCACCTACCCCCAGACACACAAAGCTTGAAGCCTCAAGTAAAGATTTGTAAGCAAGCTCAGTAAGTAAGTACTCCATTCAATTTTGGTTATTTCCTTAAGATTTGGCATTTGTCTGAGGAGAATAACCTTTTATGTTTAGGAGTCCAAATAAGAATAAAGAGATTTAAAGCGCTTCCAGGAGCCCTGAGTAAAGAAATCTATTACTACGTCAAACTCCCACTTTCTTCTTGGTTTGTTCATATATGGTCAGATGATATGTCCCCAAACCAATTTAATATTAAGATATTAGGCTTGTATAGTAAAGAGACTCAAAGCATTGCTTTACTTCCTTCCTTCTCTTCTTTCTCTTTCTCCTTTCTTCAAATATTCCTACCACCAAAAATGTGTCCTGCAAGAGTATAGACCATTGTATAAATCTTCAGTTCCTTTTGTATACAAATTCTCATTCTTTCCATTTCAGTAAATTCTCACAGGGATCAATTATTTAGAATGCCCGTGGAAATTTCTTTATCATTTAAAAATTATTTGTCTATGAAAAGGCTAAAAATAAGAGAACTGATAGAAGATGGTAAGAAAGGGAAATGTGGCAGGTGTGTGTGTAGGTTGGATATGAGGTGACCTTCTGATTTACAAATACGTTCTACTCCTAGAATATAAAAAGCTGAAGGCCTCCATAGAAAAAATCAACCAAATCCTTCCAACATGAACCCTCTGTTGATCCTGGCTTTTGTTGGAGCAGCTGGTGAGCCCCCCTATTCATTTTATGTCATTCCTTGCTGCTGCTTCTAGCCTGTAGAACATTGTGGCTGTTCTCTCAATTCATCCTTTTGTCTTCAGTTACCTATTGATCTAGTTTGTCTTCAGTTACATATCTATCTAGTTTCTCTCTTCACCTGCTAACCTCTTCTAGATCCCCTTTCCAATCCCTCTTCACTTCATCTACCTCTCTGTCCCCAATATGCACAAGTATAGTATCTTTTTGTAACCAAATTTCTGCATGCAGTGGTAGACTTGGAAATGTGTGGAAATGAAATTTCTAGGGGAACAAACTTGGAAGGAAAAAAACAAGAACTAGTAGAAAAATATCTTTGATTAAAAAACTAATAGGGTCAAAAATAAGAGAAAATCAGTGAATGAGGAAGCTAGTCTGGAGAGGAAGGGACATGAGAAGGGAAGGGATAGAATCACATTCATAGTAATCAAATGTGAGCTTCTTAAGGGAAGAAAATATTTCATTTTTATGTTTGTTTCCTCCATATCTAACAAGAGTATATGCTTAATTAATGACTCTTGATTGATTTTACCAAGAGAATATTCTTCTCTGTTTTTAACCTAAGGACATAGAATGCAAGAGAGCCCAGGTATGAGAAAGTACAGCCGAATTCAGGATGCAGCTTGGGGAGAATTTCCAAGACAGAAAGATGGAGACAGAGGAAGAAATAGAGAATCAGAAATAGAGAAAGATGGAGACAAATGAAGAGAAAGAAGCTGAGAGAGAAAGAGAGAAATAGAAACACAGAAATGTAGACAAGGAAACAGCTATTGATCATGTTAACCTTGGTCATAATAGCAATGATCTCCACGCTTGGGAGGGATTTTGTAGAAGACAAATTCTAGAAAGCATTCCTAGGGCTTAGGCTTCACATATTGCTAAATTCCCTTCTCCAAATTTCTCCCCCCACCAAGTTGCTTTCTCCACTGATGATGATGACAAGATCGTCGGGGGCTACACCTGTGAGAGCAGCCTTCCCTACCAGGTGTCCCTGAATTCTGGCTACCATTTCTGTGGTGGCTCCCTCATCAATGAACAGTGGGTGGTGTCAGCTGCTCATTGCTACAAATCGTAAGTGACAGAACTGGTGCTGGCCCCAGGGTGGGTTCTACAGCCAGCTAGCTATGGTAGCTTTTGGAGGCTTTATGGAGGAACATATATGCAATTTGAGGTAAAGGCAGAAATTCCAAGAAGTTAGACTCATGATCCAAACTTCAGACTGAGATAAAAAGGAATGGATATAAGAAGAGAATGGGAAGAGAATGATTCATAAATTAAATATGGTGATACATGACTGAAAATGAATGATACAGAGTAACCAAAAACCCAGAGTTAGGAAGAAAGCACAGCTTTCAAATGCCTAGGAATAATGCTTTGTTCCTCTACGCCACCCTATCATGAAGGCAAAAAGCCAGCAGGTTTTTGCGATATACACATCCTGCATTTCTACTTAGAGCAGGATTGCAGTCAGTGCTGAACACACACACACACACACACACACACACACACACACACACACACACATAATTCCACATCACTGAATGTGTGCTGACAGTCAAGCTAAGACATGTTAAAAACATTAGCTTAAAAAGACATAGGTCTCCCATTTCACACAAGGCCATCTCCAGTCATCTTGATCTATATCTTGCCATTGGACCCAGATGGCTCTGGAGGGAAAAATGAGGCAAGTAACCTTGGAAGGCTCTACCTCACTTAAATCCAATTCATTTCCGTGTCATGGCATCACCTCCCTGATGTCATAGTCCTTTTTGAGAATGAAAAATAAATAAGAACTTCTACATTTCAATGTTCTAAGATGTACAAAATTCTAGGTACAAGATCTACTCAGTTTTAATTTTATTTTTTTATTAATTTTATAATTATAATTTATTTGACAGTACATATGCATGTGTAATTTTTTTACAACATTATCCCTTGTATTCATTTTTCCAAATTTTCCCCTCCTTCCCTCTGCTCCCTCCCCTAGATGACAGGCAATCCCATCCATATTAAATGTGTTACAGTCTACTCAGTTTTAAAAGAGAGTATCTTTTATGTTCACATTCAACATTGAAAATAATTGTCCTCATCAGACGAATGCAGGTGAGACTGGGAGAGCATAACATCGAGGTCCTTGAGGGAAATGAACAGTTCATCGATGCACAAAAGATCATCCGCCATCCAAACTACAACAGCCGCAACCTGAATAATGACATCATGCTGATCAAGCTGAAAACCCCAGCTGTCCTCAACTCTCGTGTGTCTACCATTTCTCTGCCCAAAACCTGTGCACCTGCAGGCACTGAGTGTCTCATCTCTGGCTGGGGCAACATGGCAAGCTTTGGTGGTGAGTAGCTTTGTACAACACATTCCACTAACTTTGTCTTCTTCCTTCTTGCTTTTCTTTATACTATTCCTGTAACTTTCCTCTCCCTTCCTGATCTCAGGGATCCAAGGGGAAAAATACTTCTTGGTTGCTGACAACAAGCAGCATAGAAATATTCCAAAGCCACTGCCCCAAAATTTTAATTTCTTTTGATATCCCACTAATACTAGCCTACCTCCTGAATATATCACCCATCACTTTGCCCTTACCATTAAATGTCAAATTGTTGGAAAGAAGAAACTTTACTAAGGAATTTAGGGAAAAAGCAAAATTAGTCAACATGATATCCAGAAATATTTAATAATTACATTGATACATTGATAGATACAGTGACATTCTCTATTTCTTTTATTTTAGCATTCTAGTTTCACCTGATTCACCTCCCTTCTCTGTGTTTGGATTTATACCCTAAAAGTTCAGACAAAGCTAGTTTTCTCTTTTGGTGGCAACTAGGTGGAACAGTGGCTAGAGCACTAGGCTCGAAATCAGAAAAACTCATCTTTCTGAGTTTAAATTTGGCCTCAGACACTTGCTAGCTGTGTGATCCTGAGCAAGTTATTTAACCCCATTTGCCTCAGTTTCCTTTTCTGCAAAATGAGTTGGACATGGAAATAGCAAACCACTCTAAAATCTTTGCCAAGAAAACCCCAAGTGTGATCACAAAGACTCAAAGATAACTGAAATGCCAAACTTTAGACATGATTCAACTGTTTCAAACCTAAACTCTAGTCTGAAATTAGGCTTGAAACATTTATACCATTTTGAAGAGTAAAAGATAAGCTGGATGATGGGGTGGAAAGCATATAGAAGAAAATCTGGATTTGAGGCTCAACTCTTAATTTTATTAGCTTTGCAATCTTGTACAAAGCCCTGACTCTCTCGACTGTTTGGTCCTTCTGCATAAAGGAAATACAGAACTTAGGGCCAAAAGACAATGGTTCAGATATTCCATCTGTGACTTTAAACATATTGTCTTATTTTTCTGAGGCTCAGTTTACTTATCTGTGAAGTAATTGGACTACACAATCCCAAGTAGCCTTTCTAGATTTAAATGATTAAAGATTATATGAGCTGCTGGCTTTTTTTTTTTTTTTCTGTCTCAAAGCATTTCCTTTCCTAACTTTGAAATCGAGGGGTCCTGATTCATATATCCCAAATTGATGTAGTCCTTTGTTTATGCTAGACTCTGAATAACAGACATATGCTAAATATACTAAGTTTTCATACTTTTTCTACCAACTCCCCACAATTCTCCATACTCCCTGGTATCTGCTACCCCAGGCTCCCAAAAATAGTGCAAATAATACCCAGGATGTTATTGTTGTTCAATTGTTTCAATCATGACTAACTCTTCCTGATTCCATTTAGGGTTTTCTTAACAAAGATACTGAATTGGTTTGTCATTTTTTTCCCCAAATCATTTTGCAGGTGAGGAAATTGAGGCAAACAGGATTAAGTGACTTTCCCAGAGCCATGTAGCTATAATCAGGGTCTGAGGCTAGATTTAAACTAAGGAAGTTCTGACTCCAGGACTGACACTCTATCCACTGTATCACTTAGCTGCCCTATCTAGTATAAAGTGTACTGTCTTAGAAATCCATTTTATAATTTTCCAAAAGTCCATTTTCTATTCCTCGAGGCATGTGTTTAATTTTTCAGTTGCAAATATTTCAAATACATAATAATAGTAACATACTTTTTCCTGTGAATGTTAAAGATATTAACCATCTTATCACAGCTTATAAATGAACTATATACTTATCAAACATTTTTGTGTTTATTATGTAGAAGGTACTATGTGCTTTGGAAAACACATGGCCCATAAATAAACTAGTTTCTTCTCTGAAGGAGGTTATATCTGAACAAGGATAAAAAGAGAGCCTAGATCAGTGATTTCATTGCAATAGGGAACTCCCCAGGAAAATGACTCCTCTACCACTGCAGAATAGTTCCTTCTTTGCAACTTCATAGTGTTAGAGAGTACAAAGTTACAAAATTAACTTATCTGTCCCATGTCATATAGTTTGTATGTGTCAAAAACAGGGTTGAAATATCATAATATCAAGGCTAGTTCTCTATGCATTATGCATCATACCTTTTTTGTAGTATAGTAGAAGGTTTGAAATAATTATACAAATTATCTTCATACAGAGAAATATGAAATGTGTCATTATAAATAACTGGAAATTATGAGAGTTCAGATGAAGAAGAGACACAAACTATTTTCTCTTTTCCATACTGAAGTTCCCCAAGTCCCTTTCTACCAACTCAGTTCTTAAAACTAAATACTCTGTTAGGTAGATTGTGCTTCCTTTTCTAATCTGATAATGACTCTTACTCTCCTTCCAATCCCATTTTCTTCACAGCTGACTACCCAGATGTTCTGCAGTGTTTGAATGCACCCCTTCTGTCTGATGCTCAATGCACATCCTCCTATCCTGGTCAGATCACAGAAAACATGGTCTGTGCTGGCTTCCTAGAGGGTGGCAAGGATTCCTGCCAGGTAGGATTTTAACATTCTGTAAGGAGAAGGAAACAGTAATTTCATTAAGCCCAATAATGATGAGGATTTGGAGAAATATCAAGGTCTCTGAAAAAAGGAAGAAATATGTCCTTACAAGTACCTTCTAGAGCACCCCAAGATGAGTCGAGCATAGGCTAAATGGGAATGGTCATGAAGATCTGAGAGGACAGGAATGGTCAATGGAAGGCAATGTTCTTGAAAGACTAAAGTACCATAGAGGTTGGGATTGGGCTGGGTGACCTCTGGGACCCCCAAGCTTCAAACTATGGTATGAGCAGCAATATCTTCCTTTTCCTCTCCTCACTCATCCATGTTCTCCATCCCTAGGGTGACTCAGGTGGACCCGTGGTGTGTAATGGAGAACTCCAGGGTATTGTCTCCTGGGGCTATGGCTGTGCTCAGAAGAACAAGCCTGGTGTCTACACCAGAGTCTGCAACTATGTGGATTGGATTGAAGCAACTATTGCTCAGAACAGCTAAAGATCCCTGACCCCTGTTTCTGTCTTTTCCTTTGGACTATTGTTTTGGGACATGATGCCAACAAAATGATCCTGCCAATAAAATGATGCTCTATTAATTGCTCTTGCCTATTCTTGAGTTTCTATTCATTAGTCATCTAAAAATGGGAATGCTTTTGAACTTATGTATACCAGTGCAGCATACTCCTTCCCTCCAGAAGTCAATTCAGGTAACTGCTTATATTAAGCCAAGACAGTGGCTCTCTCTTGAACAAGAATATTTCCCATGATTAAAAACAAAAAAAAAAATCGCATACAAAATATACCCATTTTTTTCCTCTGCCAGTTGTTCAGGAAGTTATTTAACATTAATCCTTCTTTATCCTCAGCTTCTGAGGCATTAGTGTTATTAGAACCCTTTCAGGTATAGGCTAACTGGAATTCATCCCTAAAAAGTATGTGGAGGTAAGGCTGTGGAAGAACTAGTTACCTCTACAGTTTCTTCGTGAAACTTTTTCCCATAGTGTTTTCCTTGAGACTCTCTTCTTCTTTCTTTATGTCATCTTTCTTTTCAATCATCTACCAGTTTACTTATTTAATAATCACTTTAGTGGCTATAACTAAACTCTAGGCTGGGAGATAAAAATTTTAACTACAATGTGGTCCTTGATCTATAGATAATAGTATAGTATGGACATAAAAGACAAATGCAGTCAACAAAAATATAAAATACATACTAGTTATAAATGATTTATAATACTATGAATATAGTATAAAACATATACTACAAATAATATATATGATACAATTTGTAAGTTATATAAATATTTTGTAAATACACTAAAGAGTTTCAGAATAAATTACTCTAATTTCTGAAGCTGGGTGGCATTGCACAAGATATTGACCTCTCTTAGTCTTTTACTTTTCTCATTAAATTGTTTTTAAATAGTATTTTATTTTTCCTAGTTGAATGTCAAAAAAAATTTTGGTATCCTTTTTAATAAGATTTTTGAGTTCCAAAATTTTCATCTCCCTCCTTCCCTGTAACCCCTCTCCTCTTCTGAAAATAGTAGACAGTTTGACATAGTTTACAGATATACTACAATGTAAAACATGTTTCCATATTTATTGCAGTTGTAAAAGAGGAACTAGATCAAATGGGGGGGAAACATGAGAAACAATAAAGTAAGTGAAAAAATATGCTTCAAGTCCATTAATTCTTTATCTGGAATAACATTTTCTTTCATGAGTTCTTTATACTTGTCTTAGATCATGTGTTGTTGAGAAGGACTGTGTCTTTCATAGTTGATTATCACATACTGTTGGTGATACTATGTACAATGTTTTCCTGGTTCTGCTCAATTTACTTTATATCAGTTAGCAAAGTCAAGTTTAATTTTTTTGAAATCTGTCTATTCACTATTTCTTATTGCATAATAGTATTCCATCATATTCATATGCCACAGATTTTTCATTCCCCAATCGGATAAGCATTCCCTCAATTTCCAGTATTTTGCCACCACAAAAAGGGCTCTACCCATACTTTCACATGTAGGTCCCTTTCCCATTTTATGATCTCTTTGGTATATAAATTAGCAGTGATATTGCTGAATCAAAGGCTTTGTACAGTTTGTTTGGCCGTTGGGTATAGTTTCAAATTGCTCTCTAGAGCAGTTGGATCAGTTCACAACTATACCAATAGTGCATTAGTGTTCCAATTTTTCCACATCCTTTCCAAAATTTATTATTTTTCTTTTCTGTAATATTAGTGAATCTGAAAAGTGTGAGGTGGTATCTCAGCCTTGTCACCTCAATCCACCATAAGCAAATTAGAAGAGCAAAGAAAATCTACTTGTCAGATCTATAGGTTGGTGAAGGATTTATGACCAAAAAAGAGATAGAGAGCATTATGAAATACTAAATAGAAAATTTATATTATGTTAAGTTAAAAAGCTATGGTAAAAATAAAACCAATGCAACCAATATTAGAAACAAAATCAAAACATTGGATACACTCTTTATAGCAAGTATCTCTGATAAAGTTCTTGTTTCTCAAATATACATGGAACAGAGTCAAATTTATAAGAATAGAAGCCATTTTCCAATTGATAAATGGTCTAAGGATATCAATAGACAGTTTCCAAATAAAGAAATCTACAGGCATAGGAAGAAGTACTCTAAATAACTTTTGATTAGAACCATGCAAATCAAAACAAGTCTAAGATACCTCGCACCTTTCAGATTTGTAAGAGGTTTTGGTTTTGTCTTTTGCCTGCCCCCACTATACAGGGGTTCATCATCTACTTATAGTTTGCTGAGTTGGGGCTTGCTTTTTGTTTTCTGGGAAACTTTTTCTCTTGGGCTGTGCTCTCCTTTTTCCTGAGTGAGATGGAGTCCTCCAAATTTCTTGGGGTAAAAGATTGTTTGATCCCATCTGTTTGCTGGTTCTGCCATTTCAAGATTTGTTTGGGGAACCGTGGCAAATATGGGACAGTAACACCTAAATCACAAGGTTTTTGGAAAGGCAATGTGCAAAGTGTTTTTATAAACTTTAAGCACGACATAAATTTTACATATTATTATATTGCTATTACTAGGGAGGTGATATTTAACCTAAGCTCTAAAGAGTAGAGAGAATTCAAGAGGGAAAAGAGAGGGAAAGAACAGTTGTTTTAGAAATCTTGCAGTCTCTCCTCCCCCTCTTTAGCTGTGGTGACTCCCAGGCTATGGGACTCCAAAAGGACAATTCCTATCTGTGAGAATAGGAATAGTAGCTGGGATATTTTTTAGTCAGGGGGTGATGAGTTGGTAGAGTCAGAGTCTTGGAGTCCTAGGGAAAGAGGTTCCTTCTAGAAAGGCAATATAGCAAAAGAGGACTTCAAAGATCCCAACTTTTGGGATAAGAATTCATTATTTGACAAAAACTGCTGGGAAAAGTGGAAATTAGCATGGCAGGAACTAGGCATGGACCCACATTTAACACCACATACTAAGATAAGATCAAAATGGGTCCATGATTTAGACATAAAGAATGAGATCATAAATAAATTAGAGGAACATAGGATAGTGTACCTCTCAGACTTGTGGAGGAGGAAGGAATTTGTGACCAAAGGAGAACTAGAGATCATTACTGATCACAAAATAGAAAATTTTGATTACATAAATTAAAAAGCTTTTATACAAACAAAACTAATGCAAACACGATTAGAAGGGAAGTAACTGTTAGGATTACTAAGTGAGAACTGAGGTTGTCTGGACAGTGACAAGGTGAGAATTCAGGTTTTCTGGACAATTACAAGGTGAGAACTCAGGTTGACTTGATAGAGGGGGCAAGCTCATTGGCTGGGGTGGTTCTTCCCAGAAGCCCTTGCATTATCCCACGCCCATTCTCTGGGAGAATAAAAGAGAGGACTCTCAGAGAAAGAAGAAGACTCTCTGCATTACATCAGGCCTGACGGGGCTCTCTGCAGGAAGGGAAGTCACTTCTAAGGACAAGAGTTAACAGCAACTGCCTGGAGACAACGGTTCACTACAGGAAGAAGAATCTGTCTTAAAGATTTGAGTAGACAAAGCAGATCTCTTCCCAGAGAGCGATCCAGCAGCTTCTAGAGACGACAGCTCGCTACATTTGGCGTCCACACGTGGGGCAAGGACTTTTGCTTATCCTGACAAGAGGAGCTAGATCAGACCTTCGCAATTTGGCACCCGAACAGGGACAGACACAGTCCTGATTCCAGTAGAAAAGCCTCCCATCCAGATCTCAGTCTCTCTGACCCAGAACCGTGAGTAACGAGGAAACTTTGTTAAAGATTAAGTGAGTGTGCTAATAGATAAATAAGGAACTTAACTTGTTAAGGGCTAAACCAGGAATCTCTTATAGCTGAAATGGGGCAGATGTTAGCTATATTCAATCCCTGGACCTCAGCCGACTCAACCCCAGCCCCAGAAGCAACCTCAGCTCCATTCAGGAGTGGTACTATAGAGAGTATAATCAACATAATTGAGGAGCAGAGTTTACTTGTAACCTGGGTACAGATTGCTAAACTCTTGGCTGCATTAAGACGCACATCCCCTTGGTTCTTAGAGGAAGAAAAGATAGATGTAGATAAATGGAAGCTAGTGGGATATGAAATGAAAGAATTTCAAGCAAAAAATGGGCCTCGTTCAATTTCTGCAGAAGTATTTTATATCTACAACATAGTTCAATTAGCCTTAAACTATCAAGCAAGTTGTAGGAGAAGGAAAAGTTCTAAAAATGAACAGAGGAGGAAGTGTGAGGAAAAAAGGAAAGATCAAGATCTTTCCCTAGAGCAAGAGGATTTAAATGAGGAATTATGGTATGATTCTCTTGAAGAAGCTTCAACCCTGCCTAGAGAACAGATTATTGACAGGCCCACATCAACCCCACCTTCAGAGATGGAGGAAGAAAGAGGGGAAGAGGCAGAAACACAAACAGAATTGCCTGTGAAGAAGCCTAAGCCCATGACAAGATTAGAAAAGGCATTGGTTAAAGCTAAGAGAGAAGGACAGGATATAAGTGATTTTATACATGCATATCCTGTGATTGAAAATACTGACTCTGTAGGTAAAAAAAGGAGAAGATATGCACCTTTAGATTTGAATACAATTAAGGATTTGAAAAAAGGTTGTACCCTTTATGGGGCTACATCAGCTTATGTCAAAATGTTACTAGATGGTTTGTCTTATGAAGTCCTAACCCCGAATGATTGGAAATCCATAGCAAGGACATGTCTGGAACCTGGAGAAAATTTATTATGGCTTGCGGAATTTCATGAATTATGTAAAATTCAAGTCAGATGCAATTTGGAAATAGGAGTTAACACACAATTCACTTTTGAGCACTTAGCTGGTGAAGGTCAGTATGGAGAGAATTCGGAACAGATTAATTATACCATGACAATATATGAGCAAATTGCTAAGGCTGCAATAAAAGCTTGGGGTGTCCTTCCTGGACAGAAAGATCGTGGAGAGGCTTTCACTAAAATACAGCAAGGTCCCAATGAACCTTTTGCAGATTTTGTGGGACGTTTGCAAACTGCTGTCAAAAGAACTATTGGAGAAAATTCAGCTACAGAAATAATGACCAGACATCTGGCTAAGGAAAATGCCAATGAGATTTGCAAAAGAATTATATGGGGATTAGACAAAGATGCTCCTTTAGAGGAGATCATAAGACGCTGTGCTACAGTGGGAACAAATGCTTTTTACACCGGGACAATGATGAATGTGGAAAGGCAGGGTCCCTCCTGGCAAGGGACTTCTAGAGAAACTCGGCGATGTTTTCAATGTGGAAAAATTGGGCATCTAAGAGCTCAGTGTAGGTATGGAGATACAGTGAGAAGACAGGGTGAAAGAAGACCTAAAACCCCATGTCCAAAATGCAACAGAGGACTCCATTGGGCATCAGAGTGTAAACTAATTCAGGGAAACGGGATGAGGGGCCCAGGTCCAGGGCCCCAGGCAAAAAAGACTTGGGGCATGATGGCAGCTGATATTACACCTAAAGAGCCTTTAGAAGGCCAGGACTCTGATTTAATCAATCAGCAGAGAAGCAATCACATGGCAGAAAGGGATTACCTGATAAGTCAGTCAAAAGGCAATCAGATTGCAAAAATGGATTACACTTGGGGAGAATACAGGCCTTTTAAACCAATACAGGCCCAGTGCGAACAACTCCAATGTAATTGTTAGATGATGAGAAGAGATTTAGAAAGTGGTAAATAGAAGGAAATTAGATAGGTTAACTGCCTGGGAGAGAGGGTTTGCTTGTATTTCTTCAGCAGGAGAAGGAATCAGATGGGTGCCAACGAGTCATATTCGCCTTATCCATCAGAGAGAGACAGAAAAAGAGAAAGACCTCAAAATAAAGGAGAAGATCTAAGAAACATCTGACACTGAAAGAGCATGGATAATAAGAAGACTGTTAAAGAACTTTAAAAACCAGCAGGAATCATTGGACTTCCTCACACAAGATGAGACTAATGGACAATGGACTTATGGACATTTATAAATTTTCAATTTATGATTATTTGATTATGATTATGTTATATACTTCTAGCATGTGTTATGTTACTATGTTACTATGTGCTTATGTAATTTATGTAATTATCTGTAATACTTCCCATATTGATGGATTTATGTTTCAAGGTCATTTATGTAATTATCTGTAATACTTCCCATATTGATGGATTTATGTTTCAAGGTCATGACTGTCCTATGTTCTAAATCAAAAGAAAGGGGGAGATGTTAGGATTACTAAGTGAGAACTGAGGTTGTCTGGACAGTGACAAGGTGAGAATTCAGGTTTTCTGGACAATTACAAGGTGAGAACTCAGGTTGACTTGATAGAGGGGGCAAGCTCATTGGCTGGGGTGGTTCTTCCCAGAAGCCCTTGCATTATCCCACGCCCATTCTCTGGGAGAATAAAAGAGAGGACTCTCAGAGAAAGAAGAAGACTCTCTGCATTACATCAGGCCTGACGGGGCTCTCTGCAGAAAGGGAAGTCACTTCTAAGGACAAGAGTTAACAGCAACTGCCTGGAGACAACGGTTCACTACAGGAAGAAGAATCTGTCTTAAAGATTTGAGTAGACAAAGCAGATCTCTTCCCAGAGAGCGATCCAGCAGCTTCTAGAGACGACAGCTCGCTACAAGTAACAAATTGGGAAAACATTTTTACAGTTAAAGGTTCTGATAAAGGCCTCATCTCCAAAATATACAGAGAATTGACTCTATAAAAAAATCAAGCCATTCTCCAATTGATAAATGGTCAAAGGATATGAACAGACAATTTTCAGATGATGAAATTGAAACTATTTCCGTTCATATGAAAGAGTGTTCCAAATCACTACTGATCAGAGAAATGCAAATTAAGACAACTCTGAGATACCACTACACACCTGTCAGATTGGCTAAGATGAGAGGAACAAATAATGATGAATGTTGGAGGGGATGTGGGAAAACTGGGACACTGATGCATTGTTGGTGTAGTTGTGAAAGAATCCAACCATTCTGGAGAGCAATCTGGAACTATGCCCAAAAAGTTATCAAACTGTGCATACCCTTTGATCCAGCAGTGCTACTACTGGGCTTATATCCCAAGGAAATACTAAAGAGGGGAAAGGGACCTGTATGTGCCAAAATGTTTGTGGCAGCCCTTTTTGTAGTGCCTAGAAACTGGAAAATGAATGGATGCCCATCAATTGGAGAATGGTTGGGTAAATTATGGCATATGAATGTTACGGAATATTATTGTTCTGTAAGAAATGACCAGCAGGAGGAATACAGAGAGGCTTGGAGAGACTTACATCAACTGATGCTGAGTGAAATGATCAGAACCAGGAGATCACTCTAACTTCAACAATACTATATGAGAATGTATTCTGATGGAAGTGGATATCTTCAACATAGAGAAGAGCTAATCCAATTCCAATTGATCAATGATGGACAGAATCAGCTACATCTAGAAAAGGAACATTGGGAAATGAGTGTAAACTGTTAGCATTTTTTGTTTTTCTCCCCAGGTTATTTTTACCTTCCAAATCCAATTCTTCCTTTGCAACAACAACAACAACAAAATTCAGTTCTGCACACATATATTGTACGTAGGATATAATAATGCCTGTCATCTAGGGGAGGGAGTGGAGGGAAGGAGGGGAAAAATTCAGAACAGAAGGGAGTACAAGGGATAATGTTGTAAAAAATTACCTATGCATATGTAGTGTCAAAAAATGTTATAATTATAAAATTAATTTTAAAAGAGGGTTTGAGGGACTCCAGGGCATAAAAACTTGAGTTCCATGAAAAGATAATCAAGAAAACAGAGAAATACTGCATACTATATGATGGGGATAAAAAAAAAAAATAAAAAGATTTGAACCTAATAAGAAACGATCTGGGTTCAAATCCTGGCTCTAATATTTATTGTGAATCATTACAGTCCATCTAAACTGTCTAAACTTCACTTTCCTAACCAGTAGAATGAGAATGGTAATGAATTATAAGGAAGTATTTTTAAAAGTTCAAAATACTATGCAAATAGGAGCTCCCATTAAGACTATTTGGACCTGACAAAAGATTTTTGGACATGTCCAACCGAAAGGTAAATTAAGCTTAAAATAAGAGATTATAGGCTTTCCAGAGAACCAAACAAAAGAGATTCTGAACTCTGAATGGATTGAAATTAGGACATGAGGCTGCAAAAATATACTTAGTTTGAATGAAAAAAACAAAAACAAAAAAACCCAGTCTTTTAGCCCAAGAAATTTGAAGGATTCCATCTCACTCAGGAAAAAGGAGAGCACAGCTCAAGAGAAAAAGCTTCCCAGAAAACAAAGAGCAATGTTTTCAAAGCCAGACAAAGCAAGAATCTATGGATCTATTTTCATCTATTTGCCAACTTATATTGTTTGTAGTTCTTTCCTCTCCATGAATTTTTGTCATGTTGAGGACTGCTGAGACTGCATGCTTTGGGGAAGAGGGAAGGGAGCAAGCGAGAGAGCATAAAGAAATGGCTGCATGCCTGGAATTAGTGACATGGTAGGGACTCTCAAGTCTTTTGCTAATGAGAGTTGAAATAGATTGCTCATTAGTAGCTTTTTCCCTATTTCTTGTACTCTCTTCTTACCTGCCCACAGTATCTATTGATTTCCATCCTTCTCTATGTGATTCTCAACAAAGCATTCATATTTTTGATGCTATAGGAAGCATAGTCAGAAACAATCCTGAATTAAATTTCATAACTTCACAGTAGGGTTCCTATGATGAACCCTGTCATCCACATACACAAGAAGAAATAAAACAGAAGAACACAGTTCTTTGAACTAGAATGACTTTTAGAAGGATGAAATGGGTCTCTATCTAAGACCCTCCAGTTAGATAATTTGAGTGCTATGTTCTTTAAGCCTAAGGGAATGTATGTCATGTTACTCTTTTAATTATGTAGCAAGGGAGTTTAATTAACAGTAAAATTGAATTACCCAGCAAATGACATTTTACTTGAACAACTTGCCCAGATTTTTGTCAATTCTCTAGTTTTAACAATGAAGATTTCCCACTATCTACAGGGAAAACAGAAAATCTGAATGGCTAATTCCCTGGAGCCACAAGGGCACAAAAATGTCTTTGACTTATCTCTCCCTGACAAAGTCCTAATTTAAACCAAGAGACAACATGGAAGCTTGTTCAAAATATTAAAATATGAAAAATGCTATTAGTTATATAGTTATATATAGTTAGCCATAAATCTAGGCCCTATAATGGATTATATTTTTTCATATCATTTTTCCAATGCATTCATAGATTCAGAGATTTTGCATAGTTTATTCATTGAATAAAATAAAAGGGAAGTCCAGTGTGACTGAAGTTGATTTTAATCATCTTCTTCCCTTGCCCTTTGCACATTTCTTTCCTAGATATTTTGGGTGAGGTTGGAGGAAAATCCATACCACACATGCCCACTATTTGTGTAAAAGAATGGATGGAATGATATGAATGACATATTTTAAAATCATGAACCAAAAAGGAGAAAGTTGTTTTTCTGTTCTTATCCATAGAACGGAATTCATAATACCCAGCATTCTCTGTTTCAAGATTAGAATATCTCTCAGTTGTGCTGGTTTCCCCATTTCTACCTTTTATCTCATTCCTGGTACTGCCTTTAAATACATGATAATAATGGTAACTGCCAAAATTTTTCTCTAGCTCTGGTAGCAGGTTCCATGCCTCTTTGTATTATCCACATTCACCCTATCCAACCCTAGATGTCCAAAAGCAAAAGGCATAAAAAGTACAAATTCATTCTTTTTGTTCTATTGACTAGGTTCCTCCCCAACATATAAAACTACTTCTGCTATCTTCTCTCCATCCTAGATACAATTGTGGTAGACTCCTTGCTAGTGATGTGTCTGATAAATGCCATTTCCTCTATTTTGTTATTTTGGGGAGTTTTGTGAAAGATGTCTGTGGCCTTAGTACCTTCACAGATTTTTAAAAGGTAGATCAAAATCACTAGGCTACAGAAGGAAGGCTTTTAAATAATCATCTATCTTTATATTTGTAGATAAAAATATACATTTTAGATACTTTTAGCCATTCAATCGATCGAATCCAATGCTTTGTGACTCTGTATGGAGCTTTCTTGGCAAAGATCCTGGAGTGGTTTCCCATTTTTTTCTCCAGTGAATTAAAGCAAACAAAGGGAAAGTGACTTGCAGGAAGTGGAATTTGAACTCAGGTCTTCCTAGTCCAGACCCACAGCAGTATCCACTGAGCCAACTATCTAACTCCTTTGTATACATAATATATACTTTGTATACATAATATAAACTGAGCCAACTATCTAACTCCTTTGTATACATAATATATACTTTGTATACATAATATAAACTTTTAATACTTAAACTAATTGATAACTATTCATTTGTGACGAATGGTACTTAGGATATAATTCATCTGTGTATATTTCTGAAATAATTCAGCTTAATTATAATTATGGGAATCTATGAAAATAGAACATTGGATTTGGAATCAAGAAGACTCATTTTTGTAGGTCAGACATTTAGTAGATCTATGATCCTGGGTAAGTTATTTAACCCTGTTTGCCTCATTTGTAAATGAATAGAAGGAAATGGAAAATTGCACTAGTATCTTTGTCAAACAATAACAACAACAAAATAAATGGTGTTCACAAAAGTTGGATACAATTGACATTTACAGTATTAGCAAGTTTAGAATCATTTTCCTATTATTTTCTTAAAACTCTACTGTCTAGTTTCAACACTTTATGGAACCAAAAGAGCACTGTTTATCATTCACGCCTTAGAAAGGGCAGGTGCTACTTTAGCAGGTACTATGGTAAATGGAATTTTTGGCATTGAATATCATGCTTTTCCTGGTGGAGTACATGCTATCAACAGGTTCATGGTGTTCTGAATCATTTCTATGGCTTGCTCTGATATTATCTTCAGTAACAATTCTTTCAAATGCCATCTGCAGGTATTCCCATAGCTCATTACTGCCCATTTCCCATGTCCTCCCCTAACCTTCACTGCACCCTTGATTTACGATCTTAAAAGTCTTGAGTTAACAATCCTACATTTGCTGCATCCTTTTTTAAAAAGAAGTCAAAGTCTTATTAAACATTAGTCTTCTGTTTTATAAAAAAAGTTATAATAACATTTGTCCTACTTGTCATATGGGATTTTTAAAGGTTCAAATGAAATAGCATTTGTAAAAAATGATTTGAAAAACTAAAACATTAAAGAAAAACATAGTTATATTCTTATCAATTTCACTAGTATTTTATGAGGATGATCCCTAAAATCAGACATAGAATCACACAATTATAAAATTTGAGATTTGGAAAGAATTCACTTTTATTTCTTATTCAGCATAAAGCTCATTCTTCTTTATGGAGAAAATATAAACAAAATATGGACTGAGAGGCTTTTTTTCCTTTGATCACTGTGATTATCTCATCTATCTCTTCTTTAATCTTTGCATTTAATTCAACATAAGATTAATAAACACAAAAATGCTTATGCATATGCATACATGCACATGTACACACATTCACACACACAGACACAACCTTTGCCTCAGTTCATTCTGGGCTTTAGTTCTCCTAGTTTATCTCTCTCACATTCACATTCAATTCTTCTCTCTTTATTTTCAGCAACTTATCTTTTCCTTCTCCTATGATTTATGCTCTTTTAAAATGTCAATTGGATAATGAATTCATATTATATCTGTTACTCCCCTTTGTCAGCTTCCTCTTTTCTTATTCATCAGAACTATGTTTTTATGTTTTCATAATTTTATTTTTGAGAGCTTTATATTTCTTTCTATGTTGCCTTTGTCAGTAGTCAGAACCATGAGACACATGGCTGTCTATAACTCAGCACCACTATTACTTTTACATCTTAAACTCTTTTGTCTAGGTCATGTCACTTAAAGCTCAGTCCCTACCTATTGGCCTCTGTCAAAATATAATTCTGATGATTTATAAAAGGCAAGGCTGCCTACAGAGACTAAGAGCTATAAAAGGAATTCACTATGCTACTTATATTTTTAAAATGACATATGCAAAAGAAGAAAGCATGGAAAGATCGTGAAGATAAAGAGAAAAGACTCACATATTCCTATATGTGTTGTCAGGAAAATTAAAGCCAAAAATAAACTGAAGCCAAGATAGGTGTAGACGTGTGCGTGTGCATGTATGTGTGTGTGTGCATGTGCATGTACAAATGGAGTTTAATCTGTGTTGCATTAAAAAGAAAAATCAAAGATGGAATAGATGGGATGATCATAGTGATCAAAGGAAAGAAGACAGAACTACCCAGTTCCTATTTTGTTTATATTTTCTCCACAAAGGAGAATAATCTTTTTTACCTTGAAAGAAAGTCAAGGTACGAAGGAAGTTAGCAAATGAACATGAAACAGTTCAAATGAATTTAAGTGACAAGACCTGGATACCAATTAGGTGTAGTTGAATACAAATGTGATACTGAATCACTGATAATGATTTTTAAAATACATGCAAAAATAGTGAAGAATAGGAAAGGTATCCCAGGGCTAGATATGGGCAAAAGCTACCTAATTTTTTAAAGGGTAGAAAATAGATTTCTCAATAATTTCAATTCCATTCTTGGCAAAATTCTAGAACACACAATTAAAAAATTTGTTTGCCTTAGTAACAAAAACAATGATGACTATAAATTGGGAAGAATCCATAAAGGTATGCTAGACAAACCTCATTTTCTTTTTTGAAATGGCTTATTAAATAGACAGCATACTTAAATTTCATTAATACATTGGAAAACAACTCCCATGATTTGTTAGTGGATAAGATGATGTTATGTGGCCTGGTGGTCAATATAGCTAGATATATTTAGAAAGTTTTTGATAAGCCACATTCACAAAGTAGTAAATAATGAATTGATGTCAAGATTCTTGGGAGCAGGGACTGTTTATTTTTCATGTTATTTTTATAGTGCTTTATATATCATACGCGCTTAATAAATTTTCATTGAATATAATGTGGGAAGGAAATTTTTAGTCAATGTTAGTCTCTCTCCTTCATGTATTGTTTATCATTTTCATTAATATTTTGAATAAAAGTATCAAATTGTGGAGATTTTAAAATTATGAGAGAATGGTAATGATTAAGAAGAATCAGGAGGTACAAACATATCTCAAGATGGAAAAACAATGGTCAAAAAACCAAATTTATAATATACACAAAGTCGTATCCTTGAATTAAGTAAACCAACTTTGCAACTGCAAGTTGGATTAAGCTTGTGTAAGAAAATTTTTTTGTGTGTTTGAAAAAGATTTGGGGTCAGGGGGTAGATGGTAAGTGAAATGCTAGTGAATATTGTGACATGACAACTACAAAACTTCTCAGAGTCAATTGACAGAATAAAAAACAACAGAAGGAAATAAAATGTTTATAATAGCATTACATTCTTCTTTGATCAAAGTAAACCTGGACTAGTGTGTATTGTATACTTTATATTACATATCATATTGCATATATTATTTGTATATTTAAGTTATGGTTTATATGCTATGTCATATTATATATAGATAGATATAAATACATACATACATGTATATGTAATTTCAATTCCCATGCTGAACTGTATAAGGATTTGCCTAACTTCTCAGTACCAATTTCATCCTTCCCCAAATGGAGATATTAGCATTTATACTATTTATCCCAGAATGTGATTGTAGGGAAACTAATGTATAAACTTCAAAATATTAGATATGTCTCAAAAGCTCCAAAGGGATGTCTTCAAAGTTTTAATGAAATTTTACTCTTAAATACTTAAAATTTGACTTTGAAATATATAAGAGTGACAAGAACAATGAAGATGATGCCTTATCAGTTGAAGGAAGTGAAAATGATCAGCATAAAGAAGACACTCACAAAGAACATTATAGCTATCTTGAAGTATTTCAACAATTATTGTGGAGAGATGGGATTAGACTTTTTTCTTCTTAGACTCAAAGGTAAGAATCAGGAACAATAGGTAGATGTTTCAAAGAGGAAAATTTAAGATATATATATCTCACCTAAAAGGTCTTCAGTAATATTATCTAGAGATTATCATATCTCTCATTACTCATCCCTTTAATTTTGCTTCTAACAATATTTATAGTCTCAGATTTGTGTGTTTGTATGGTCAGATCATGGCTCAGCCCCCATTAAATTCCAGGAAAATTTCTCCTCTTTTCCACCCCACAAAGGTACAATTATATATATTTTTAAAATAAGATTAGAAATGAACTATACATATACATATATATATATATATGTATATATGTATATATATATGTATATATGTACATATATATATATATATATGTTCTTCCCAGCTTATGCAATTCCCTAATTTCTTGATGGCTGTTACTCTTAACAAACAAGCCCCAAATTTAGAAGCTCAGTTCCATATCACTTATGGATTGTACTCCCATTGAGAGCTAGCAAAATGCCCAAAGGAAAATCAAGTCATTTTGTACTAATAGAAAAACCTCTTAGAAGCATCAACATTCAGTTTTAAATGTAAATTCATAACCTAGGATGCTTCTAAAGTTCTGCTTCTTGAGGAATTAGAGATGAGTGTATTCTGGAGCTCTAATCTCCACTCTTCAGTCCTCAGCCCCTTTCACTTGTACTCATTTGATAAAATATTTAAATTTAAATGTAATGTGGTCTCTTTATCCCTTCTTGTGTTCCTCTGTCTTCTGCAAATTACAAGCCTGAGCTTGTAAGTTAAACTTTAGAGTACGCTAGATCTTTTCCTCAAGCATAACAGACTGCTTGCCTGCCTCAAGTCTACCAGTGACATCAGAAGGAGAATGGTACCATCCTTCTCCAAGATACCACCGTACTACTCTCTCTCTTCATGTTTGAAAAATCTCTATGTTCAAGGGAGACTTCCTATACCACCTCTCCTGAATCCCCAGATCCCAATTCACTATTCTATCAGTTAGGAAAAGAAAGGGAAGACCATAGTCCCACACTCACTATTTATCTAACATTTACCATAAATTGTCCTGAGATCTCTGAGATCTCAGTTATATTATTTCATTTTTTGTTGCCTTAATGTATTTTGCATATGTGGCAGCTTAGTTTAGCATGCTGTTTTCTTCTGTTGAATATACCTTTAAAACATCTCTTTGATTATAAATACTTTTTTTATAAATCTTGTGGGGCCTGAATTAATGACTTAACCATGATAAAAACCTAATAAAATTTGTTGGTTGTTATTAAAGAGGATCTGAAAATGAGACTTATAGGTTCTTACTGTGCTGCCTGTTGCAAAAAGGAGACCTACACTATCTATATATTCATGGATTCCCCACTCCCTGTGTTTATCCTTGCCTTCTTTCTTGGGCAATGCTAAATTTCTATTTGAAATGATTCAAGAAATGGCAAGATCTTTCCTGTCTTCATCTGTTCAACCTTTGAGATCTACAATTTTACTTTTGCTTGACCATGGTCTAAAGTTCCCATATTGCCTCTAGATTCTGGTCACAGACTTCACTTCCTCATAGAATCATAAAAGCTGAGAGAAAGAATCTCGGAGATCACTTAGTTCATCCCTCATCTGAAGTATGAATCTCCTCTATAACTTTCCAAGAAGTAGTGATCCAACTTCTAGATCCAACCTCTCACTAGTAATAACCCTAGTAGGTCTTGTTTTTCTCATATTTTTTATTCACTCATAAGTCCACAAAGGAAGAGCACACTCCCACAGACATAAATGGGGAAATGTTTCCCCCTGCTGCATACATATGTGAATAAGGCCAGTTCTCAAGCTCTCTAAACATTTCCACCATCACCATCGCTATTCTTGTACAATCCTAGTATGAAGTCCATCACTTTGAGATAATCATAAAATTTAAGAATTGAGCAGGCTATCAGACCTCATCTTATCCATCCCTTCCCAGAATCATAAATACTGCCTCAACAGCTGGAAATTTTGGAATAAATTTCATCCTGAATTAAAAGAGGCAACACAACCAAATAATACCGTGCTTTGCAAAACCAAAGTCTTATAGGACATTTGGGCTAAAAGTCTATTTTTCTTGAAGTGAAAAAAAACCCACAAATTTATGACAACTTTTGTTTTATGAGCAAATTGTTGGTTTAATTGCAAATAATGCAAATCAATAACGATTGCAATTCAGTAATTTAGAATCATAGGACAAAGGGCTCTAATTCTGGCTTTGTCATTTATTATCTGTATATTTGGACTGGCCATTTAACTTCATTGGGTCTCAAGAGTCTTTCTCTGTAAAATATGGAAAGTATACTAAATGACTTAGAAAGTCCCTTCTAAATAAAAATCTCCAGTCTTATTAAAATCCATCCAACTGTGGATCATTCACTTAGTGAATAAACAAACAAACAAAATAGACAGCAATATATCATTAAATTAGATTATATGGGATTGACATTTGCAATTTTGATGAAAAAATGAAATTGTATCTGTTACTGTATGAGTTAATTTAGCAATGACAAGAGCTCTTTTTTTATTTCTTTGAAATAGTGTCATGTGCCTGCCATTTGCTTGAGTTGTCACTAGATGGCACTCCTCTTGCATATGTGGCAGCTTAGTTTAGCATGCTGTTTTCTTCTGTTGAATATACCTTTAAAACATCTCTTTGATTATAAACCATTGACTAAATAAAATGTGATAACTTATGCAATGAATTAAGTAGATAATAGAATTCTAAAAAACGTGGAATTCTATGTTTGGAACAAATACTTGATTTGGAGGAGGAGGGGAACAAGAAGGAAGAAGAGGAGAGGAGAAAGAAGAGAGGAGGAGGAGGAAGAAGAGTAAAAGGAGGAGGAAAAAGAGGAAGAGGAGGAAGAGGGGGAGGAGAAGAAGGAACAGAGGTGAGGAGAGGAAGGAAGAGAAAGATAAGGAAGAAGAGGGGGAAGAAGGGGAGGAGGAAAAGGAGAGAGGGGAGGAGGAAGGGAAGAGTAGGGGAAGAGGATGGAGGAGGAGGAAGGGGAGGAGTGTTTTGGACTAAAGTTTTAAAGTCGTTTCCAACTCTAACTCGTATTAATATTTTTCCTTAGATCAAATCAAGTACTAATAATAGCCAATAATATCAAGGATAGTCTTGAAGTAAAAATCTCACAAAAAATGAAATCTGAGGGATCATATGTAGAAATGACATTAGTCTATCCAACTTTTTTTTTGTCCTTAGTGATAATGATATGATTTGTGGGCTGATTGTAGATATGATTCTTCAATTTTATTTTTGTGTTACATTTATACTATCCTTACCTATAGAACTCCCAAAAGCTGTCCCATGTTCTAGGTATTTTGTGGGTCAAAATTCCCTCTAAAACATAGCTAACGATCCCCTACTTGTGCTTCTATCTTTATTAGTGAGTTGTAGGACACAATATAGCCCAAAACAAAGACACTTCATAAAACAGCATACTAAAACAATTAAATGTAACATTTCCCACATAAAACTTGAAGTGATACTCTCACAAACATGCATACATTCTGTAGGAAAAGGAGACAGATAGGAATGGGAATCACATGTAGTGGATACACATATCAGAGCATTATATAATTATAGTACAGATAGAAAGGGACAACCTATCCTTTAGCCTGGCAAAGCAGTCTATATTTTCTGATGATGTGTGTAATTCTGTTTCTTAGTCCTAGGTTACCCTGCATAAATAATTTCTGCCTTCCCCTATGGAGCATCACATATTTGCTCTCAATGATCTTCAGATATTTGCAAGATTGCTTGATGCTCTTATCACCCACTGAGGATGCTGTAATTAATAAGCCTCTCTCTTGGAAGGGAGGGCTACAACTTTTTCCAGTAATTTCTTTCCACTTCCTTCTGTACCTTCTTTATTGCTTTCAATTGAGAGGAAGATTTTAGAGCCACTTGCTATTCATTCTTCTCTCCATTGGGGGTTCTTTGGTTAGAAAGCCTCTTCTTTGCAAAGAAGGGCTATTGTTCTATTCCATCAGCTTTCTCAGTCAACTCTTTTAGCTAAGGACTAGGAAGGTGTTCTCTCTAGGCAAGGTTATCCATAATACTCAGGCTAAAAATCATATTTGCTCTTTCAGATTCCAAATTTGCTGTTTTATCTGTGGTACCTCTTATCTGAGAAGATGCCCAGGGAATATATCCACTTAGAAGCCCATGGTTTCTTCTGTACACATTATACTCTTAGTAATAGTTTATGCCTTTTATTTATAGATTCATATATCATCTCTGGTACCTAAATGTATGACTTATTTGTGTCATCAATGGAACACCTAGAATTCAATTATCTTGAATAAATATAATAACATATACTTTGGCTTGCTTGACTTCTTTTATTTTGGAATATGGGAGCTATGGACAAACCATACAGTAATGTTATGGCTCTATTATTTTTATTTATTCCACTATGTTCCACTAATTATATCTGGACACAGGAATATCATGATTCATCTTGCTATTTTTCCCCAGACAGAATAAAATTTGTTTCTGATTTTATCCATCAACTTAATGCTATTCACATGTTCCTATATCTCCTCTCAAAAACTCATCTTCAACACTCCATGGATAAATATGAAATCCTCTGTTTAATATTCAAAACCCTTCATTACCTGCCCTTCATCTCCATTTTCTATTCTTAAACCTTACACACACACACACACACACACACACACACACACACACATTCATACACACACACTCATACACAACTACCTTGTAATCTGCAAGAGAACTTGACTTCTTACCTGGAATGCTCCTTCCTCATTTCTACCTCCTGACTTTCCAGGTTTCATTCAAGCCCCAATTAAAATCTCACCTTCTACAATCATTCCTCTTAATTCTAGTGCCTTCTCTCTGTTGATTATCTCCAAATATATTCTGTATAAAGTTTTCTGTGGACATGGTTGTTTGCTTGTTTGGTTATGAATAGGAATAGTATTTTATCTTTCTTTGTATCCCCAATGCTCAACACAGTGTATTATATACTGGCTGCTTAATATATATTTATTGATTGACTCCACCAGCTCTACATACCTATGGCATATCCTATGCCTACCTCCCCCTTGTGGTAACTCTCGCCTCTTATCCTGTGACTGTATCCCCAATGCTCCACACAGTGTGTTACATACTAGTTGCTTAATATATATTTATTGATTGACTCCACCAGTTCTCCACATCTGTGGCATATGCTGCGTCTAGCTCCCCTTTGTGGTAATTCTCACCTCTTATCCTGTGACAGTAACCTGGAAAGTAAGACTACTGGAATACAAAGAGAAACTGGAAAGTTAGCATCTAAATACCCGGGTATCAACTTCTAGTACTTTATTGGCCTCCCATTCAAACCTCCTTGAGACACAATCAATATCATAGCTGATTAGATTCTTAGGCAGCCAAGACCATGCTTGAACTGGGACTGAGAAAACTAATGTCCTGTGAAATAGCTTAAAAGCAGTTGTCCAAGGACCTCCCCATTATTCTTCCTTGGGGCTCAAATATGAGGCATCGCTGTTTCCTGGAGAAAAAAAAGTCTAGGGATCAGAGAATATAGCCATAATGTTGTAATTTAACTCCCTTGTCTGGTAGAAATGAGGTGACCCGCCTAAAACAACTCATGTTAAGTAGTAGAGCTGACTTCTCTGACTCTGAATCCAATGGCTTTCCCACCTTGTACAGTCTATGTGTTTGAACATCTCTATCCTAAGTAAAATATACAAATTTTTTACATTTTTGTGTGTGAGAGAAAAAAGATAGAGCTGCCCCCAAAGCTCAGGGATCCAGGGAATCTGGAGGTGGAACAGGGATGGAGGAAGATATAAGGAGGAGCAAAACACTTAGAGAAAAGCCAATGCCCTCTGTAGGGAGTCCAACTGGGTGCTCAAAACTACTGAGAATATACCATGAATGACAGTAAGAGTGAGGAAGGAACTCCTTGGCCCAGCCCACATACCCCCATATATTTACATTCACTTGTAATACCACCCACCTCTCTACACACATAAGCCCAGAAGCAGCTGTTCCTGTGGTTTCTTTCTAGCTCAAAGGTGTGAGTCTGAGAAAGGAACTGTTTATGTATGAGACTGTAACATTGTGGGGACAGGGGGCCACGGTGATTCAACCCTATGGTGTGCCTTTACAAAATCCTCCCTAGGGAGAATAAATAAGTATTCGACTCAGCTATCACTATTCCTGACCTATGGCAGAAGTTTCCAACTTGAAAAGTATGTGGACCCAAGAGGTAGAGCAAGGGCCTTCTACCTGGGCATGTACAATTGGCAATGCTGAATCCAAAAAAAAACTTAACAGTGTCACAGAAGAATTTCCCAGGTCACAGGTGGAATTCCTTAGATAAGGCCTTCCTCAGAAGAGAGAATGGGAGCCTTAAGAAGATCTCACTCTATTATGTTACAAATGAAGAAGAGAAAATGACTATAGTTCATCCCAAATGAGATCTGGAGACTCTTATCAACTGAATTATTTGCCTTATATAACCAATCTTTCCTTAAACTCAAAGAGGAGGAAACGAATGATATCTTTGCTCTGGAAGGATCTAATTCCATTGCCTATGACACCTGCCTCCTGATTGTGTCCTTTTCATTAGAGAAGGAATATTTATACATAGCACAATAGGAAAGGACAAAAAGACTTTCTTCCCTGGAGATGGTCTCAAGAATGGATTCTCATGAAACATGATAAAAATTCTTAATATTATCATAGCCACTGATAGACCAAAGGAGGAAGAGAATTGGTGGGTTTGGGAGTCACCCTTGTGGAGTACAGCACAGAAAGAGATCTCCATCCTCACCATCTCTCGATAAGGAGGTTCCATCCTTCTGCCCAAGGATAAACAGCTCCAGAATCCTGGATTAACTTTCATCCTCACCCTATATCACTGTGACAAACACAGATCTTCAGTTCGGAAAAGGCACCAGACTCATTGTTTTGGGTAAGATAACCTTGTGATTTGTCTTCGGGGCATTCTGTGGTGGGGCCGATCCCAGATCCCCTTTTTGGAATTGTTGTGTCCTGGTGTGCCAACTATGAACTTTATTTTGGACCAGGCACCAAACTGATTGTCACAGGTAAGATTTTGAGGGTCCTTGGGTGAGCCTGGAGGGAGATGGAAAAGAGATCAGTAGGTGGACTTTGAAAACAGGACCCCCTATGATCTAATTCATTTAAGTCCTATAGACAGTGTCCTATGAAATGTCAAATGAAAACTTAATATCCTCAGAAATCTTCTTGTTTTACCTGAGACTTGAATAGTTTTATTAGGATGGGGAAAAGAAATGAGCTGATGTTGACCCTCTAAGGAATCAGAGGAACCTGAGGAAAGGAAAACTTCCTGACAATGAAAACTATCCTTAAGTGGAACAAGCTGTCTCAGGAAGTGATTGTTGTTCGGGTTTTCTCTCCTTACAAATCTTCCTGCAAAGGCTGGATGACCACTTGTTTTTTCTGGCATTAGTTAGATTAGAGAACATCTAAGATATCTTGCTACTCTGAATCCAGACAATTCTTTAAAGTATTTAAGACTAGGGCAATGTGAAGAGAAGGTCTTGAAATTTCTTCATTCATACTCACTATATATGATTTTCTATAGGGGAACTTTATGTATCTTTCCTAATTGAATTTTACAAAAGACAGATATGAGTATCCTGACCTAATCTTGGAAGTGAGTTGGGAGTGGGGGGAAAGGGTGTGTGTGTGTGTGTGTGTGTGTACATTCCAGGTAGGGAGACCAGAGATCCGTGGACATTAACTGCTAAGTCTTCTTTCTGAATCCCAGGTATGATTCAGTGCACATTGGAGATATCTGGGTAGGATATAGACAAGGGGAGATTTGAAATGAAGGTCAGAGACTGTGTACTGGAGATACGCAGTACTTTGGCATGGGAACCAAGCTTTTTGTTGTTGGTAAGTGTAAACCTGCATTAGGGAGGTTATAAAACTGGAAAAGGGAATGGACAGATGGGGGAACTTAGGCTAAACAGTTAGAGTGAGGTGTTGTTTATTTTTTCTGAGACAGATACAAATGCCTATTTATTCTGATTAAAGACCAAAGGAGTCCCTGTGGCTATAGGGATTTTAACCAATGACTGAATGCGGTGCTCCTTGTCTTAAAACAAACTCTTAGAATAGCAGAGGTCATCTTATTAATCTTCCTGTCATTACAATGGATTTCCCCTATTTTCTATTAGAAATGAGAATTCAAACAGAAGCAGTATGGTATGATGGAAGAGAGCTAGAACTGGAACAGAGGCACTGGCTTAAAATCCTATTATTTACTAACCTTTGGTAAATTACAAGAAGAGTCTGGAATAGATGGTTTCTGGAATCTTAAGTCTATGACTCTGAATTTGTTCTTATGAATGCTAAGGGGGAAAATATTTCATGGGCTCCCTTCTCAACAGTCTCAGGATCTCTATGACTAATAGGGCCAAAGTCTTAAGAGATAGAGAAGAGGATCATATTTTCATGGCCATATAGCCACCAACAGTGGAGAGTATTTTTACCTCCAAATTAAAAATACCTTTCAGGAATAGTAACAGTCCCTAAGAGGAGGCTTGAGTTAAGGAGGGAAGAGCAGGCAGGAGTAGTTTTTCTTCCAGTGTCTTTTGGTGTGTGAGCAATGAAAGACAGTACTTTGGAAGTGGCACCAGGCTGTTTGTTGTAGGTAAGCAAAGCAGTTTTTCCCATGCTATAAATCTGGTGGTCAGGATTCCCTCGGGGTGAGGTCCCAAGAGGGACAGGGATAGGACAAAAACTAAGGAACATCATCAAAGAAAAGGGGAAAAGGAAAATGCCTACTTGAGGGATGAATTGGGAGGTAGCCCCCTCTTCCTTATCTAGACAATCAAGATGGGACATAGTTTGACAGGAATTCCCTGCTCAAGATATGTTTGTTTTGCTATAATCTTGTTTTGATATATTAACATTTGGGAGGAGTACTTTGGAGAGGGGACTTAGCTAACAGTCTTGGGTAAGAAGTGGGGTCTAGGGTGGTAGGGAGTGGTACAGTACCTTAAGCCTTCTTATCCTCCCTTCCATGGACTCCACTATGGACTTTAACTCTTTCATTCTCCAGATCTTTTGTCACTGCTTCTGTAAAACTTTGGATGACACTCAACCAATGTAATTTTTCTTCCCTAGTCCAGGAGCTGCTGTTCACTTTCCCATGGACCTCTGAGTTTGTTCCTTTTTTTTTTTTTGCACTCCTCTTTCTGTTTCTCTTGAATGTCTGTCTAGTCCATTCCAGTCAGCAAATATTTGTTCAGGATCCCTCTTTATGTATAAGGCTCCCATGATATCTTTCCTCTCTCTTCCACTGATTTCTCCCTGTTGTACTTCAAAAACTTTTCTTCTTTCACCATGGTCTTCTTTTGGCCAGATGCCTTTGTTCACAATGAGCCCAGTAATTCACTTCCATTCCCATCAGAGCTCACCTGGGATGTCATTTCAGAGAGGGAAGAAAATGAAAGAGAGCACTGGTTTTATAGTAGCAGTTTAGGGCTGTGGAACAACTCACCCCTCACTTTTGGAGATGGAACCAAGCTTGTAGTGACAGGTATGGGAATCCCATATTAAATTGGGGGGCACATAACTTTGTTTCACATTGTCAATTCTTTGAATTAATGCTAAGAGAGAAAATGGGATCCGAACCAACTCTGAGCTTCTGGATCTGAAGTGATCCTCTCTGTCTTCTCGAGAGGCAACCCTGGCTCATTTTCCATGATCCTTGATCTGTCTTTCTCCATAAGGCTGAGCTCTTGAATCCACATACATATCTTAAACTTTAGATTGTTTTGTAGCTTCTTTTCCTCTCATCCTTGGTCCCAAATTAGCTTTGTTTTTATTTGTCTTTATCCATCTGTTTTTCTCATCTTTTTTTCATCTTTCCCATTCACTCCCTTAATTCTGCATTCATCCCTCCTTCTTTTTTCCATTTCCATCTTTATCTCATCTGCACTCCAAGTGAATTGTCTATTTCTTCATCTCCTGTCTCATCTCTCACAAGCTCTCTAAGTCTCCTTGAGCTAATTTTAAGAATTCAAAAATAATGTCTATTGAAATCAGCAAGGTCAAAGCAAGGATAGGGAGTGGCAGTTACAACTCAGAGAAAAGGGGAAATTTGCAGTTGCAATTGCCTGTGCTTGTGAACTTCAAATGACTAAAGACAGAATTTCATGTGGCTTCAGTGGGTACCAGGTTCCATCTTAGAAAATCAAGCCTACATGAGCATTTTAGCTTAGAAATGCTAACTACCTGAATAGAAAGCCCTAGGAAGGAGGAAAATGATCCTGCCTCTCCAAATCTGAACTAGGCTGTGATGAGACAAGATATCTGTTGGGTGTAAGTACAGAGAAATTCCCTAAAAAAGAATGGAGCAAATCGTTAAGCAATGTACTCAGAGAGAATGTAGAAAATCTGGTGGGGTTGGGATGAGGGAGAGGAGATGCAGAGCCAATTTTGAATATAGGTATTATGTTCCTTGGAAAAGTCTGGCCATAGAATCAAAGACCTAGGACTGAACGAACCTTAGAGGTTTTCCAACAAGATCATATTTTACATAAAAAGAAACTGGGGTTAGAGAGACTTGTCAGATCATAAAATTAAATTGTGCAAAATCCCAAGGATATTAAAAAAAATAATTAAAACATGGTGCCTACCTCCAGCAGTTCATACTCTTGTTGGGAAGATAACATTCAAACTATTATGTACATAGAAGAGATAGATAGAGTAATGAGAAAGTAATACTAGAGAGAAGGTGGGGGAAAGTTATTAAGTAAAGCTCTCTTGCAGGAGGATCTTTTCAAGCTAAGTCTGGAAGAAAGTCAAGGAAGCTAAAAGGCAGATGTGAAGAGAGAGAACTTTCCAAATAAAGATGACAGCCAGTAAAAACAAAGTAAAAAAAAAAAAAAAAAAAAAAAAGGACAGAGGAGAAATTGAGTATTGTGTCTGAGGCACAGCAAGATGATTGATGTCATTTAATTATAGTGTTGGTAGAGGGAAATCAAATTAAAAAGATTGGGAAAGTAGAAAGGTGCCAGGATTGAAGGGCTTTAAAAGCCAAATGTAATATTTTATATTTGATCCTGGAGATAATAAGGAGTCAATGGAGTGTGTTGAGAAGCAGAGTGGTATTGGGGCCAAGACCAGACCTTTGCCTTGGCAAGATGGCTTTGGCATCTGAATTAGGATGGTTTGGACTGGGGAGAGACTTGAGGCAAGAAAATCAAGACTAGTGAAATACTCCTTGTGTGAAGAACTAAGGAACTGCATCTATGTGAATGCAGAGAAGAGGAAGTATAAGAGATATTGCAAAGATAGAAATAAGATTTGCAAAATATATATTTGTAATGAGTGAGAATGAAAATACAGAATGACATTGAGGTTGAAAGCCTGAGCAATATGAAGTATGGTGGTGACTAAGAAAGTTTGGAAAAAGGGAAAGATGGGGAATGGGGCAGAATAGAAAAATAGATTTTGTTTTTTATTTGGAGAGGTCTAAGGGAAATCCAGTTTGACATGTGTAAGTTAGCAGATGATGCTAGACTGCATAAATGTTGTTAGACTGATACTCTTTCTCCTTTCACTGACTAAAAAGACATCTCTGTGACCAGTCCTGGATCCCAATCCCTTTTCATTTTTTAGATGACTTGACCAAGGTGACTCCCCCAAAGGTGACTGTGTTTCAGCCATCTGAAGAAGAAATTGAGAAGAAGGGAAAAGCCACTCTGGTCTGTCTGGCCACAGGCTTCTACCCTGACCTGGTGGAGCTGAGCTGGTGGGTGAATGGGCAGGAGACCCAGGTTGGGGTCAGCACAGACCCTCAGCCTTCCAAGGAGCAGCCCTATAAGAACGACTCGAGCTATTCACTGAGCAGCCGGCTCCGGGTTTCTGCTCCCTTCTGGCGCAATCCCAAGAACAGCTTCCGTTGCCAAGTACTGTTCCATGGGATCTCAGAGGATGAGGACTGGAAGGGTAATGGGAGCAAACCTGTCACCCAGAATGTCAGTGACCAGACCTGGGGAAAGGCAGGTGAGAACAACATAAGCTGGTCCAAGATAGAAATAGTGTGGGAAAAAATAGATTCAGAGAAGGAAACCAATGAGGTAGTATCCAGAGAGAGACAGAGACAGAGAGTCAGAGACAGAGGTTGGAGGATCATGGGGAGAAAGGGAAAGAGGGAGAGGAGAAAGAGGAAGAATATGAGGAGAAAGAGGAGGAGGAGGGGAAGAATGGAGGAAGAGGAGAAGAATGGAGAAGCAGAAAGAGGAGGAGGAGGAGGAGGAGGAGGAGGAGGAGGAGGAGGAGGAGGAGGAGGAGGAAGAGAGGGAAGACAGATAATCAAATAGAGAACCAAAATAAACTATCTCCAAGGATCTCCCTAGACCTTTCATTCAAAAAGGAGAAAATTCATTTCCCTGAAAGTAACCAAGGACATTTCTTTGGTGAAGATGATATCAATCCTAACACACTTTTCTTGCTCAGTCACAATTAGAATCTTATAGAGTACACCCCTAGCCTACCAACTTGTGTAGTTCAGGAATTCACATAGTGTTCTGTTGTTGCATCCTTCCATTTGTCCAAGATCACAGGGTTTCTTTTTTAATGATTGTGTTAAGGAGAGAAATATAGGACTGGGGTTACGTCTGAATAAATCCGAATTCATATTTTATTTGAATTATGAATATTTGCTTTGCAATTTATTTATGGTTTTAGCCTATAAGCTTATGTTAATCCCTGTATGCTGTCTAAAAGAGAACATCTTGGGGAAATTCTGGGCTTCTCACATATGTCCCCAATTTTCTCTTTCAGATTGTGGTGTTACTTCTGGTAAGTGAAACCTCTTCTTTTTCTGTATTAGTAGCGGCAACCTAGGTCAATTAGCCGTTAGTCAATAAATATTTATTAAGTAACTACTATATGCAGAGAGCTAATAGGTACTTGGGATACCAAAAAGAAAAAGAAAAAAAAAAAAAAAAAAAAAGGAAAAGTCAATCCATGCCCTTGAGGAATTTACAATCTAATGGGAGAGGTAATATGATAATAAACAAAGAGTTATGTACATATATAACAAATCTTGTACATTATATAGAAATATGCCCCTTCTCTGCTCTATCAAGTGGTAGGAATATGGGGTTGGGGAGGGTAAAAATGCTTTCTTATAGGTAAGAGTTTCTATCCCCACAGAGTCCTATCTACGAAGTATCCAGTCTGCCACCTTCTTCTATGAGATTCTCCTGGGAAAAGCTATGCTGTATGGTCTGCTGGTCAGTGTCCTGTTGTGGAGAACTGTGGTAAGGGCATGAAAAAAGGAGGAAGGCAAATAGGACATTGTCTATTATCTAAAATCAGCCCTTGGGAATTTTCTTGAAGGAAAAGGAGAGAGAAGGGGGAAAATCCCAAGAAGTCCAGAAAATAAACCCAAAATAATTTGAATGTTTTAAATTTACAAGTAGAATTGGGGAAAGTGGGAAATTCATATTGAAACCTATATACAGGGTGGGCTAGAGTCAAGGGACTCCAACAGGAGTCAGTTATTTATTGAGACAACACTTAAGTATTTGTAACTTTTGAGCTTCTCCTTCTGCAACATATCTCTTCCTTCAAATCCATTCCTCATTGCTATGTTACCTGGAAAACCTAGATAATGGTAATTTTATCTCTTCCTCAGGCCAAGAAAAAATATTCCTGATGCCAAGAGTGGAGATAACAATAGGGAGGAAAGACCAGAAGAATTCAGCATCCTATTTTGGCTAGTGCTTTTTTTTTTTTTGTTCCTAGCCTGTGTTCCAGAAGAACTATTACTTTCTCGGTTCCTATCTTCAACTGTCACAGGTCTCCTCAGAAAGAACTCTGAAGCTCACAGGGGACAAAGATAGTGACTTAATCCTGAAGAAATAAAAAAGGTCTTGCCTTGCTTAGCTGTTAGCAACTGTGTCTCTATCTTTTCTCTCCCCACCCTCCCTCGTCCATATCATCAACTTAAATCTGGGAATATTCTTCCAAATCACAAGACTTGGAAGAATGAGAGAAGTTCATTAAAAATATCTCAGCAAAGTTTCCTCACTATTAGAAGATAAACCCACTGTGACATTAACATCCCTCTTCTGGAGTGTCATAAAATATAGTTGATAATCTCACCTGTCCTTATACAGGCACTTCCGAGGTACATCCAGGCCAGTAGATGCTAATGAATACAGATATATTGGGAAAAATGCTGTACACAAGGTATTCACAATATTCAAACCAGTAAGGCAGTATCTGAAGAACGAAAATAAATAGAATTCTTATATGAAGAAAAGTTGAATGGCATTGTATTAAAGGGCTTGAGATAATACAGAAAATGAGTTAAATAGTGGAAAGTGAGGAAAAATAAAAGGGAGGGAAGGATAGTGAATTGATTAAGGTGGAAACAAGAAATTTGGACTACAAGGCAATCTGGACCTGTTATGAAAAAAATATAAGCTTTCACAAGGGACAATTCAGGGAGAGAAATATTTTACATATTCATAGCTATAGGTGATAATAAATTTTTATCTAGAGTTAATAATTGGGGATTGAAGCTAATGAGAGAGATTGGGACTGATATAGAGAGTCCAAAGTAATCTGCATAGAAGTTAATAAAAATCTGAAGAAAGTAAAAATGTAAACTAAGAAAAGAAATCATAGCAGAATCCAATCATTAACAATAAAAGAAATATAAATCAAATTTTATGTTTCAATTCACATCAATAACTTTGATTTTAAAAATGACAGATGGTAATACTCAATTTTAGAGAGACTATAGAAAGACAAAACATACTAATATACTATTGGTGGAGCTAGGAAGTTGGTTCAACTATTCTGGGGTACAATTATCATGATGATTTTTTTTTTAAATTAAGTGACTAAAATGTCCATATCCCTTACTTCAGAGATATCACTGCTAGACATATGCTTCATGTAAATTAAAGACAGAAAAATAAGTCTCATAAAATAATCACAACATCACTCTTTATAGCAGCAAAGAACTGAAAATCAAATAGATTCCTTTAGACAAATCAGGTTACATAAATGCAATGGAATATTATCGTAGCATAAGAAACTATGAATATGAAGAATTCTCAGAAGCATGAGAAGACATATGACCTGATATAGAATAAAATAAAAACAATGAGAAAAAAACCATGTCCAATGAATACAGAAGTGCAAATGGAAAGAATATAGAACCCCAAACTGTAAATATAATGACTAAGCTAAGTATATATAAAAATATAATAGAAAAATACACCTACCTCATTCTTTCTAAGTGGGAAATTCAAAGGATAGAAAGAACATTTTATAAACCATCATATCAACTTAATGCATTCTCTACTCTTGCTCTATTCCATTGTTTATTCTCTTTTGTTGTTGTGGTTCTTTACAAGTCATGACTTACTAGAGTTAAGGAAGAATGAAGTATATATTAAGAAATGAAGGTAAGATAATATTTTTAAATAAATTAATCATTTGTAACTGAGGAGAAAATGGTTTCAATTCAATGATTGTTGTTGTTTGTCCTTCATTCTAGAAGAGGATCAAGAAGGTGATGTCATGACATGCAAGTGAGTTAGATTTGAGTAAGGGCTGTGCATGGTCAACAGCCTCACCTTCTCCTCCAGAACCACCTGGGTTTGGTAGTAAGATATAGATCAAAACAATTAGAGAATTAGAGATGACTCAAGATGAATGGAAGGCCTTGGTCTTTTTAACCTACGGTCTTTAACAAGTCTCAATTTAGCTGAGGCAATGCCCACTCATTGTTTAAGTATATGTAAGAAAAGAGGCAAAAAATGGTTTCTTTTGCTGAGAGAGAGAGAGAGAGAGAGAGAGAGAGAGAGAGAGAGAGAGAGAGAGAGAGAGAGAGAGAGAAGGAAAGAAAGAAAGAAAGAAAGAAAGAAAGAAAGAAAGAAAGAAAGAAAGAAAGAAAGAAAGAAAGAAAGAAAGAAAGAAAGAAAGAAAGAAAGAAAGAAAGAAAGAAAGAAAGAAAGAAAGAAAGAGAGAGAGAGAGAGAGAGAGAGAGAGGGAGGGAGGGAGGGAGGGAGGGAGGGAGGGAGGGAGGGAGGGAGGGAGGGAGGGAGGAAGGAAGGAAGGAAGGAGGGAAGGAAGGAAAAGAGAGAAAAAGAGAGACAGAGACAGAGAAGGGGGGATCAAACTGAGAGGGGAAGACTCAAGGTTTCTCTTCCAAAAGGATCCAAAAAAATAAAAAAAAAACATTTATTAAACATCTACTGTGTGCCAGGCACAGGATTAAGGATTTTATAAATATTATTTCATTCGATTTTCACAACAACTCTAAGAGTTAGTTTTATTATTATCCTCACTTTATAGTTGAGGATACAGAGACAGAAGTTTAAGTGACTTGCTGAGAACTCAGGTTTTACTTGCTCCAAGCCCAGTGCTCTATCCATTGCACCATCTAGATGCCTCAAAAAGCAAGTTACAGAGGGAGTGGAAACATTTGTGTTAAAGGTACCCCACTCATGCAATCACTGAGTCAAATGGCTACTTTTTAAGCAAAAGGTTTTCAGCACACCTACATGACCCAAGAACTGGTTCTGTCTTCAAGTTCTATAAAATTGATTTCTGTTTTACTTAATTTATCACTTGACTAGAACAATCCTGTCTTTCTTTATATACTAATAGCTAGAAGGTAGAAGATAGAATCCTATCTTCTTTCCTCCTACCCCTACAAAGTGAAATCTCTTTGAAGTCTGGGACCAGGTCTATGTTTGTATGTCTTGAGCTTTCCTGCCTCTCTCTGTAGAAAGATCCTCTACATTATCTGGTAAATGGATCCCATTTGGCTTGCCCATCCTATTTCTGCTCAACATGTAACTTTTATCCTTGCTCACTCCATCCAGGGAATTTTGATTTACTAAATGCCATCAAATGTTCTTGCCACCAAGTATGTCTCCTGAGAGAACCAAAGAATGCAGGATGAGAGAAACTAAGGATTATTTCAGAAATTGGAATCCTGACACAACCCATGATTCATACCAGTCCGAGTAATTAGTTACATTATAAGATCATTAGACCCTTCTTGTTCTTCAGTTTTTGAAAGAAGTATTCTCCTGTAGATCAGACTGGGAATAGATGGGATAAAGAGACTAAGAGGAAATCAAAAAACTATTACCCAGATATAATAGACTGGGGGATTGCTCCAGGCCCAGGATTTTGAGGGGCTCTGCTTTCTGAGTCAGTGACTTAAAGTGGCCAAAAGAGTGAGAATTTAAAAAGAAAAGATACTCTAAAGTTCATATTCATACCATTAGGGCATTAACATTCACTAATGCCACATAAAAATCTAGGACTATATCTCTCTAGGACCATATCCCTTCACACAGAACCCTTACATAGATTCCTCTTATTTGACGTTTTTTCCTCTTTTTGGAATGCCTTGAAATTCATGTAAACCTTTTTTTTTTTTTTTTTTTAAATCAGAACATGGAATTGTTTTGGCAGAGAGAGCTCTCTTTGCTAAGAAATTTCCCCAAGACAAATCAGCAACTATTCTGCTATATATTGCCATAAAGATGTCCAGGAGCCCTTAGATGTTGTGATTTGCCCAGTGTCATACAACTAATGTCAGAGACAGGATCCAAATTATGTTTTTCTGACAGTCTCATAATCTCTATCATTTATCCATGCTGCCTCTCAAACTGACTCTATCTGGGTTTTTTCTTGATTTATTTTGATCTTTGGGGGGGAATAAATTCAGTGTGGTTGACTCTGGGGAAATATCTTATAGGGAAGACCTTATTGTCTTTGTATCCCCAAAGCTGAGTCCTTAGTAAGCTCTTTATAAATGCTATATGATTAACTTCAATTTTCTTTTCACTATAATCCTATCTCTAGATTAGAAACCTTAATCTTTTGTGTGTATTTTTAAATAAATAAATAAATTGTTCTTAAATAAAATAAAACATTTTGAAAACATTTAAAATGATTTTTAAATAAATAATTCAAAAAGACATAGGACTGTGAAGAAATTCATTCTATTGAAATACAATTATTGAAATATCTATGAAAAAAAGTCCTCAGGCCTAGATTGAGTCTCAACTCTATTATATTAATTTGTTTTCAGTGATAAGTGGGCTATTGTTTCCACAAGTGGCAAAAGTAGAAAAGTATTTCACCAATAACAGCCATTTGGATCCTAATCACATAGCCTTATAGCTACTCTGTGCCATATGGTTATCAAATCAGCCTTGAATACTGCAATGACAAGGAGCCATTGAGGAATTTCACTATTCTTTTTAGGAAGAGTTTAAAGTGTTAGAAAGTATTTCTATAACTCTTTTCTCTAAGGAAAAGCTTTCCTTTCACATAATTAATATATGACAAAATTGCAAGTACCCTCACAATTCTAGTTGTGGATTTGATTCAAATTGTTAAAGTCTTCCTGAAAAGTAGTACCTACAACTGAATACAATAGAACAAGTAGAGTATGAATAGGCCAAATTATGTAAAATTATTTCTTCTTTCATTTTACTTTCCCTGGAAGGGATACTATGAGATCTTGAGAAAGCAAACTCCATCTCTAAGGGGAAAAAAAAGTGAAACCCAAGAAGTAAAAGAGGGACACAAAAAAGTTTGGAGCACAAGGAACTTAGCTGCTTTGTAAGTGTTTTTGTTCCTTGATAAGTCAGTAGCCTACTTGTTATTGAAAGTTATTTCAGAGCCTAGAACACAGTTCTTAACTTAGAGACAAACTTAAAAATTGTTTTAAAATAACTTTAAGTCAATAAGATTGTATTTTGTACTTAACATCTTGTTTTATGCATTTAAAAAGATTTTTATGAGGATCACAAACTGTTAAAGGGGTGAACTGAGATATATATATATATACACACATATACATATACATATAAAAATTAGGAACTCCTTCTTCAATAAGAGTGTGGTAATAAATAGCATGCTGGATTTGGAATCAATCAACTTGTCTTTATTATGAACTTATCATGTGCCCAACTCTGGGGAAAGAAAGACAAAACGTATAACATCTCTAATACTTTGTATTCTAACAGAGTCAGAAGACCTAGGTTTGGATTGGATCAGCAACTCTGAAAAAACCCCTTTTATTCCATCCTACTATTTTTTTCATTAGAGGTTGAGATTCTCTGGAAGTTTTCTCCCTTTGCTAATTGAGATGTAGCTAACTATCTCAAGTGTCAATCCCTTAACTAAAGTGAAAAACCATCCTTGAACCTTAGCCCTGCCCACTCTGTTTCTCTATAAATAAGAGACTAAGCAGAAGGCGCACAGGTAGTAGTAGAGCCTGATACTCCTATACAGGTGGCATCTAGGGAGGGGTACATCTTACTCCCTGTCTGAGAGCCCTGAGTTTGTTTCTTTAGTTCCCTCACCACTTCCCACTTTACTCCTCCTGTTCCACCACAAGCACGTCCCCAAACTTCCTCTGGGTTGAGGGAAGGGGATTAGGAGGAGGGGTTATTCTTGTAGCAAGCTGTATCATTGTGGGACTGGGGGGGGTAGGCACAATGATTCAAATTTATGAAATGCCTTTACAAAAATCCCTTAATCTGGGCATGTCCATTGCTCTCCCTCTCTTCCTTTTTTGGAGTAACTAAAAGGACAGTTTTGTGGAGGGAGAAGGTGATCTGCAGAGGCAATAGCTGAGAGACTCTTTTCTTGATTCCTATCTAAGCTATAGATCCTTTTCTCCCTTCAACTGACAACCCGATTTCTATCTCTAATTCATGGCTTTAGGTCAAGATCTCCAGGTTTACATGATAGGCAATCTTTTGATTTGTATGAGCCAGGAGGCTGATTCAGAAGGGGTAGAGTTCTGTGGCATTATAGTCACAAAAGATCCCTCCTGGTGAGGAGGAATCAATGTTCAATAAGGTTAAATAAGGAGCAGTCTTCCACAATATTGAGAACCCGAAGAGTAATCGCCCATATTATCTTCATGTTGATTTGAATTTAAATGTGCCCCACTATATGCACTTAATTCAGTCTTGCTGAGGACCCTGGAGAGTGTCAGAAGAAGAGGGAATTAAAAGGCAAGGGAGGCCTCTAGGGGATGGGGAAGAATTCTTGGCCATGCCCTTCCTACTGTGTTACGACGAGCTTCACTTTGGACCTGGGACCAGGCTCAATGTTGTAGGTGAGATTGGGATCGGGGGTTTAAGGGGGGAGAGTTGGGGAAATGGCGGCTGCACTTTGACCTTTGTGGTATCCATACGAACATAATTTACCTTAGCCCCCTTACCCTTTGTTCTGGAACGGCCGGACTGGAGGGGGCGGGAGGGACGCAGAGGTTTCCGGGATCCCTTGATGGGAGCTGGAAGCCCTTCGGGAGCGATCTCCCGAGTTTGAGCTGTGGCCCTGGCTGCTGTGCTAACGCCGGCTCACAATTATACTTTGGAGACGGAACCAGGCTGACAGTTCTGGGTAAGACCATCCTCCGCTCCCATTTAATCCCCCTCAGTGATCAGGGAATAGGGCAGAGTCGGCAGCTGCTCCCAGCCTAGGAGACAGCCGGGGACTGCCACACGGACTCTCTGCACCTTCTCCCGGTCCATCCGTGTGCGGGACTGTGTGCTTGTGAGCCTCAGACGTCTTCTATTTTGGGACGGGCTCCAGGCTCTTCGTGCTCGGTAAGCCCGTAGAAAGGCCTGATGGAGGCAGCGAGAGTCCCCGATGTCACTAGCGTAGAGTGCAATGCACAGGGTGGTTGGGAGGCTGGTTTTTGTGAGGGCTTTGGGGGCTGTGACTGGTAATGCTGCCCAGACTTTTGGACCTGGAAGCCGGCTGGTCGTCATAGGTGAGTGTCCTTGGGCAGCTTATGCAGGGCATTGAAGGTCTGGAAAGACATCCCCCACAGCTTGGCGGATCCCTGGCTTAGGGGAGCCCCGCTAGCCAGGGTCTAAGAGTGCTGGGGAAAAGCTCTGCAGAGAGCGAGAAGCGGCGCCGTTTCCAACCCCCGCGCAACTTCTCTCCTGCCCCACAGAGGATTCTTTCCTGAACCTATCAGGTTTAGGGGGTATTGGGGGGAGTTGGGGAGGGGGCAGGCCCCGGCACTGCCCGGGCAGACATGGCGGACTAGTTGCTGGGGCTCGTCTCTGCCAATTTTTCTAGGAACCGGTTACAGGGCACAGGCGATTCACCCTCCAAGCCAGCCCTAGTCAGCGCTCCGTCTGCCGTCCCCCACCCCCCACGGTCGGGATTCCCCATAATTATTGCCCAACTAGTAGCATTTCTTGGTGGGAGGATTTGTCCCCGAAGATGGCTTTGGAAAAGCTTCATTCGCCCTCTCTCAGATACCACCCTGAGACTCCCCTTACACCCATTCCTCACCCCCACATTCCATTCCTCCCCTAACAATGGATTTTACTACAAGAAAACTGGGATATACGGGGATAAATTGAAGTGGAAGGGGGGATGGAGAAAGGTAGCCTTGAATATATGGGGCTAATTTGAGGAGGAAGGGGAACGAGTTTTACTTTTCCATTTCAAGGCAAAGGTAAGTTTTTGTCTCTAAAGGGGGTTGAGAAGAGTGTCCTTCCCAAGCCTTCTCCATTGGACAAAAAGAGTGAAAAGGAGATAAAGATGGAAGGAAGTGAATCCCTGCAGACAGAGGATTCTGGTTAACAGCCAGGCAGTGTGGAGTCATGAAAAAAAAAAGAAACTGAATTTGGATGGAGAGGCTGTATGTTCAGACAGATTCCCATCCTGCATGACTTTGGGCAAGGCACTTTATCTATGTCTCTGGGCTTCAAGTACATCCTCTATAAGATGAGACCATTGCGCTATAGGAGTTCTAAGGTCCTTTCCAGATCTAAATGCTGGAATCCTGCTCTAAAAGAAACTATTTATTCTATAGAGTAACTGAAGAAGGCAGAAAATATTAGCAGAAACAGACAGATTGAGAGAGACCAAGAGACAAAAGAGACAGAGAGATGTTGGTTTCTCCATCTTCATTTATAGAATGGCGCACTTAGAGTTTTAAGTGTAGTACAGTGTTCTATAATTACTTATTTAGTGGTGATGAAGAGGAAGGAAGGGAAAGATGACACTGATTGATGGTCAAAGTGGGAGGGAGTGTGGGAGCAACAGACCCAGGCAATAGGAGAAAACCAGCTCCAGGTTGGGTTTGACTTTGCAAAGTAGATTCCTGTATTGATTACAAAGCCTGCTTCTCCCCCTCCTCTGGTCCTTCATTATCTTACTCTGGGATTCTGAACTTATTCCTTGAAAATATCATAGGAGTTCGACCTGGAAAATGTTAGGAAATCATCTCTTTCAACCTTTATTTTTTGAAATGAAGGAGATGAGTCCCCAACAGAGATGAAATGTAGGGATCATATTCATACCAGCACCATCAGACCTTGCCCACCTCTCAGACTAGGAGATTATAAAAATTGGAAGAGTAAATTGTTGTCTCCATTGAGTAATTGACTCAAGTCCTGAAATATTTCCTTTTCCCTCAGACTAAGACTAAAATCCCCACCATTACAGTTACTCCTCTGGGTTTAATGAGAGATAAGAGAGGGAATATGGAAGGATAGAGACTTCATGCTTTTTAATGCATGGGTTTTACTTTAGAAGGGTGCAATGGGAACCTAATGGTTGATGTATTCTCTTGTGCAATAGGGATTTTATGTATCCCTCTTGGCACTAGAGGGAAGAACAAAGATTAATATAGAATTTTTAGGGAGGAATATTTCAGCTCAATCTTGGGAAGGATTTCTTATCAATTTGAGCTACCCAAAAATATGCTTTGACAGGTGGTGAGTTCCCTATCCTGGGGATAGCAAAGGCTGGATGGACACTTGTTGAGAATGTATACCTCCTTCATTTTTCAGTAAAGATCTTAGATCACTTCCAACTATGATTGTAGAAAGGAGAATTGGATTTCTATTAAATTTTTTTTCTTTCATTCATCATTAAGACCCTGACTAATTCATAAACAACCATTTTAGCTCTTAGTAATATAGAGATTATAAAGATAAATAAGAGAGGATCTCTATCCCCATAGAAATCTCTTTAATTTATGAGTTTGTGGTTAATTTAGTCTTATCTGACTCTTACTGACCCTATTTGGGATTTTTTTTGGGCAAAGATATTGGAGTGATTTGCACTTCCTTTTTCAGTTTATTTTACAGATGAGGAAACTGAGGCAATAATCCCATGGGTACATGATTAGTAAATTTCTGAGGGCTTTTGGGGAATTTGAGGTCAGATCTTGCTGAGTTTAGGCCTGTTATTCTATCTATTGCTCTGTATAGATAAGTTTATTAGAGTATAAAACTAATCACCTATAATAGCAAGACCTTAAGGAAATGGAAAAAAAATGTTCAAAGCCTAGAACAAAGTGCATGACTTCAAATGACTGATCATTCTGAGTTGTCACAGTAGGAAGATAGCTACAGATAAAGAAACTATGAGCCTGTTACTATAGCCAAATTAAAACCATAGAGCCCTGCCTTGGGTTAATTCTGACAAAAGCAAATACAAATTCTCAGACATTTGTCAGTCTAAAGTCATCATGACCAAAAAAACAAAAACCCAAATCCCCAAATCCATATATATATATATATGTATATATATATATATGTATATATATATATATTTATATATAATATGTATATATATATATATATATATATCTCAGACTATCGATTGAAGTAAACATGTAAAATCTACTGGGTTTTGAGTCAATTTAATAATTTTAAAGCATTTCTCCCCTTCCCCCTGTACTGTCCAAAGTATAGGAGACACAGAGAAAGAGATAGGAGACTCAAATAGCTTATTCTCCTAGGGAAATAACTGGTATACAAGTACATACAAAGTAATGAAGAGAACTTTAAAAATGGAAATACTGCCAATAAGTGGGGAAGAGGAAAGGAAGGGAAAGAAGGGAAGATTTGGCACAGAAGGTGAAACCTAATCCATTCTTGGAAGGAAACTGGGACTCTTGGGCATCAGAGGAAGAGAATTTATATAATGGCATGGAGGTGGTAGATGGAAAGTCATGGACAAGGACCAGCCAGTAGTCCAGTTTGACTGGACCAGGAAGTGCTTTAAGAAGAGTAATATGAAATAAAAGCAGAGGAGAGAGGCAGACTATAGAGGATTTTAAATATCCAGCTGAGTATGTTGTTTTTATTACAGAGTTAATAGAAAATCATTGAAGATTGTTTGAGAGGCTTGGGGGAAGAGGTATGATCATCTGTGATTTAGGAATTTGAATGTAGCAATTATACAGAAGAATTAGAGAAGGGACTGTGAGACCAATCGAAAAGGTAAAGAAACAGACCAGGTAAGTGATGTTAAGGACCTGAAATAAGGAAAAAATCAAATGAATGCAGAGAAGAGGACAGAAGTTGGAAAGGTTATAGAGGTAAGGTTGACAATCGTTATGTTAGATGTCCCCAAAATCTTAGTTCCAGACAATAAGATTTTTGGAATCCCACATAATAGGATTGAGGGAGAGAATAACTCCAGTGATGAATATCCAGAAGAATAGTTGTGCCTTTGAAATAAACATGGAGATATGAAAGAGAGATAGGCTTGAAGGCCCAGCTTAAAGAAGTCTACCACTAGAGAAAAGGAATTGGGAATTAAATGATAGAAGCATAGCTTTAAACATATGAAGTATACAAGGAAAAAAAGTCCTTCAAGGATTCTAGATTTAGAATCCTTGAAAAGGCTTTTCAATTTAATTACATCACCACTTATTAAGTATTTGCTATATTCAAAGTAATTTTCTATATGCACTAGAAGAAACATAAAGTAAACAAAATAATATATCTGAACTCAAGGAACTTGCATTCGAGTATAAAATATAATGTATTCAAAAAGTATATGTATGTATACAAAGCATGCATAAAAATTATTATGCCAAATATAACATTACAAGTACAAAAGAGAATTTTGGAATCCTGTGACTTTTATCTCTTAGATCAGGGAAGATTTTTTCAGGTTTCTTTTCTGCAAAATGAAGAGATTAGAAAAGATGATTCCTATGTTTTTTCAAGCTTTAAAAAGATAATCCTATAATTCCTAAGTAGCATTTTAATTAGACCTTGAAGAATAGATAGGATTTTGAGAAACACAGAGAATATCTTAATTTTCACAGGGTGCTACAAATAGACAAATAAAATATTCTTTTCTTCCTTTTTATAATAAGACAGCTCTGTTTCCAGTCATGTATACCAGCCTTTTTCCATTTTTCAGATGACCTGACCAGGGTGAGTCCCCCAAAGGTGACTGTGTTTCAGCCATCTGAGGAAGAGATTGAGAAGAAGGGAAAGGCCACTCTGGTCTGTCTGGCCACAGGCTTCTACCCTGACCTGGTAGAGCTGAGCTGGTGGGTGAATGGGCAGGAGACCCAGGTTGGGGTTAGCACAGACCCTCAGCCTTCCAAGGAGCAGCCCTATAAGAATGACTCAAGCTACTCACTGAGCAGCCGGCTCCGGGTTTCTGCTCCTTTCTGGCGCAATCCCAAGAACAGCTTCCGTTGCCAAGTACTGTTCCATGGGATCTCAGAGGATGAGGATTGGAAGGGTAATGGGAGCAAACCTGTCACCCAGAATGTCAGTGACCAGACCTGGGGAAAGGCAGGTGAGAAATATCATGAGTAAAGGAGGATGGGGATGATATAGAGGGCAAATAGATCAGAAAAGAACACAGAGACACAGAGAGGGTGAGACACAGAAAAAAATAAGAACAGATTGAAAGAAATTTTTGAAAGCAAAGCAAAGAGGGAAAACAGAATCAAAAGTACAGAAAACAAAAGAAAGAAAATAATCTGTCCCCAACAATCTCCCTTGGCAACATGGACCTAAAGAGACAAAGAATAAAGCTACATTCTTCTGAAAATAATCAAGGTCCTTTCTTTCATGAATTAGATATCAATCCAGGCTGACCTTTTTCCTTCAACCCCAATCAGAGTCTTGCAGATAGCAGCACCTGACTAGCAACTTGTACAATTTACAGAACATCTCTATGATCTTGCATCCTTCCATTTGCCCACAATTATAAACATAATGTATTTTTGTCAAAGTAGTAGCAAAAAGAGAAGTAAGGCAAAGGTTAAATCCAAAGGCATTAAGATTTTAAGATCACATGTAATTTTTTCTGCCTTATAATTTATTTTGTTCGCTAGATCTATAGTCATGATTTAACTATGTGTCTTACTTAAAAGACAGCATCTTTGGGAAAGCCAAGAATTATCAAGCATGTCTCCAATTTTCTCTTTCAGATTGTGGTCTTACCTCTGGTAAGTAAATCTCTTTTTCTCTTTTCTCCTTATTCCCTACTCTTTTGCTAGCAACTATAGCCGAGATATTCCTTGAGCATATATGTATTCCTTGAGCATACATGTAAATTTCTTGGGAACAGGATTTTCTTTTGCCTTTTTTTTTTTTTTTGTATTCCCAATGCTTACCACACTAGTGGTGCCTGGCACTAAATAAATATTTGATAATTGTTTATTGATAAATGGATTGATTGTTTGGTTATGTTCCTCCCTTGTCCCAATAAGTGATGGCAATATGGGACTAGAGGAAGCCAGAGTAATGTGTTTACAAGTGTGGATTCTTTACCCTTAGAGTCATATCAGCGCAGTATCCAGTCCGCCACATTCCTTTACGAGATCCTGCTGGGGAAAGCCATGCTGTATGGCCTGCTAGTCAGTGTCCTGGTGTGGAGAAGCATGGTAAGAAGAAAAAAGAGAGAAAAAATGGGACACAATTGTGAAGTAGAACCAACCCTAAAAATTATGATGTACCCATATGTACACAAAGGATAGGAAAAATGTGAAGGAGGAAATAAATTACCTCTCAAGTTCCCTAGAAGTAGCTCCAAGTAATTTTAATTTTTAATCTTACAAATGGTATTGGTAGAAATGGAGAAAATCAAGGTGAAATTAAAATGTATGATCAATGAATTCTAACATGAATCCAGTCTCTTACAAAGGCATCATCATAGATAGTCCCCAGTCCTTAGCTTTCCTTTCCTCAACATGTCTCTTTACTTAATTCCATTCCCCACTGTCAAGTTACCTGTGAGATTAATAAGAGATATTTGTGTGTCTTCTTTAGGTCAAGAAAAAATATTCCTGATACCACCTGTGGAGATGAAAATAGGGAAGAGAAAACAGAAGGATTCAGTACCCCACCTTGGTTTCTGCTTTCTCTATTCCTCTTCTGTGTTCCAGAAAAGCTATTGTTCCCTCAGTCTTTATGCCCATCTTTCATAAGTCTCTCCAAAGAGAACATTCTAATTCTAAGGAGAAAAGATGATGGTTTGATCTTGAAGAAATAATAATAATAAAAAAGCCTTCCCTGGCTTAGCAGTTACCATCTATGCCTCTATTTTTTTTTCTCATTGACTTAATAAGGAAACATTCCTCTAAGTCAGAACACAGAATTCAAGAAAGTATTAGAATAGTTAATGGAAAACCTGTTTGAGCAAAGGAAGAGGTTATATTACCATCCTCCTCCTTGAGTTTCAAAAAATAGTCATCAAACTCATTGTCTTTACATAGGTACTCCAGTTAAGCCAATGAGTGCTGGATGCTGTATTTGGGGGGAAAACCTGGGCAGTATCACAATATCCAAGTGATTAAGGGAATGTCTGAGAAGAGGTAGGATATAGAAATCTGGTATAAAGGAGAGCTGAGCCCTATTAGACTTAGGAGAATGAAACAAGAAAGATAAGAAAAGACTGAGAAAATGAGGAAAAGATAAACAATGGTTTGGAAATTGGAATAAGTGGTAAATGAGAAGTAGATTGCATGGAAGTCTGGGACTAATGTGAAAGTCTGCTCTGTTTTTTTTTTTTTTTTAATGTATTTTTTTGCTAAGGCAATTGGAGTTAAGTATTCAAGTATTGAATTTTTTTATGTTTTAAAGTATGGACATTTTCACTTGGAGTTAAAGGTTGAGATTGAAGATCAGGAGAGATATAAATAGGTTCAATGTTCTGCATAAAGATGGTAAATGAATTGATGGGATCTAATGATTCCAAAGTTAATAAAAATATAAACTGTCAGAGCCAAATCATTAATAATAAAATTGATGTGAATAAAGTCAATTTTGAGATTTTGTTCTATATTGAGAAAATTTGCAACATAAAAAAAGATGAAAATAATCAATGATGGAGGGGCTGGGAAAAGTCAGGCATATTAATACAAGGTTGGGAACTATGAACTGGTCTAACTATTATCTAAATGAGTTTGTGATTATGACTTTTAAAAGCAACTATAATGTCTGTATTGTTTGGCCCAGAGATTCAAGTTCCATGTCACAGTCAGGAAAAAATATCTCCTATGTGCTAAAATATTTATAACAGTGTTTGTATAGCAGCAGATATGACAGGAAATAAGGACTTAACTTGTGGTTTGACTGGTATAAAGATCTCCTAGATCAGAGAATCCCTTCTACCCATGCAAATAGAAACCTTCTGTTCAACTTATATTCCTATGAAGTGTCCTAGAGAATACTATGATCATATAGACAGCCTATGTCTAAGATGGGGCTTGAACCTGGGACTTCCTGACTCGGACTCAAGCTTCCATTCATGATTCCTTTTTTGATTAGTAAATAACTAAATAAATAATGGTATCTGCGAGGAAGAGAGCATGAAAACAATAAATTTGGGGGGAAGAAGCATAAATAATATAGAATTGATATGAAGCAAGGAAACTGAATCAGAGGTTTCTCCAGAATAACTACAGCAATGGAAATGAAAGAACAAAACTCCAAACGGAATACTGTGTAATTATAATGACCAAATGTGGGACCCTTTAGAAGACATAAGAAAAAAATATGGCTTCTTATCTTCTTGATAGAAATGGGAGACTATTCCTAAGGAAAAAAAAAATTGCTTATCTTGGCTGATATGCTGTTTGGTTTTACTGAAGTAATAATGCTTTTTTTTTCCCTTTTTTCTATTTTATTCTCTATTCAAAAGAATGTTTTACTGTATGGGGGAGGGACGAGGCATTTATTCAAGTATGAAAATGGCATAAAAGCAAAATAGCCTTTTGTAATAAAGAGGGCAGGGAGAATAAATATGTTGGAGGATAAATGGGACAGGATCCATCTGAAAGTAGGTCAAAGGTAGTCAGAATTAAACCTTAGCCAATCAAGGAAGATCATTTATAATCTAGGAAACTTTGGTCAGATCACCCAAATCTTATATCTTTCTTTCCTCATCTAGAAAATAAGAGACCTCCAATAGAGGATGGAGTTTCAATAGAGTAGTGAAGACAAATGCTAGATTACAAGAGGTTAACAAGGGAATAAGAAAATGGGTACTAAGAGGAGACCCAGTTATAGAGTAACAAGATCAAATGGCTACTTTTAAGTATGTGGTTCTCAAAACATCTGTTTTTCTTATTTGGTGAGGCAATTTGGTGCCCAGGGTCACACAGCTAGTAAGTGTTAAGTGTCTGAGACTAAATTTGAATTTAGGGTCCTCTTGACTCCAGGGCCAATGTTCTATCCATTTCACCATTTAGCTGCCTCATTCTCAATACATCTGAATGTATAGATGTATGTCCCTTTAATTTCTATGACCCATTTCTTTACCATACTTTTTTTTTCTTTACTAGTCCTATATTATCTTACTTTATACTCTAGCATTGGATGTTTTTGTTTGTTTGTTTATTTGTTTTCTTGGGGGGGAGAGAGTCACTAGGGGGAAAAGTGAAAGGAATTGGGACTTCTTCTCTCAAGCCTCAACAAATTGTAAGGAATCCCTTGTTATTCACAAAGTAATTAGGTCCTAGTTAATATAAGCCTTCCACCTTCTACTTAACATATAATAGTGCTCTCCAAGTAATTTAGATTTCTTTTTTCAAAGTGCATTTTTATTTTTTTTAAATACATGTAAAGATAGTTTTTCACAATTACCTTTGCAAAAACTTTGTATTTCAAAACTTTTTTCCCACTCCCCTCTTCCTTCCTCCCCAAGAGAGCAAGCAATTTGAAATAGGCTAAACATGAAACATTTTTTTTCTAAATATATGTCCATATTTATCATGCCGAACACACACACAAAACACACACACACACACACACAAATAAGATAAAAAATGGTGAAAAAAAAACATAAGAAATAAAAACAATAAAAAAAAGATGAAAAATATTATCCTTTGATCCATATTCAGACTCCACAGTTTTTCTTTCTGGATGTGAATGGCACTAATAAGTCTATTGGGAATTGCTTTGAATCACCTCATTATTGAAGAGTCAAGTTCATCACAGCAGATCATCACATAATCTTGTTGCTACTGTGTACAATGTTTCTCTTAGTCCCTGCTCACTTCACTTAGCATCAGTTCATGTAAGCTTTTCTGAAATCAGCCTACTCATCATTTCTTCTAGAACAATATTTTATTATATTTATTACTATAACTTGTTCAGCCATTCCCCAACAGATGGATATCCAGCCACTCAATTTTTCAGTTCCTTGCCACTACAAAAAAGGCTGCCACAAACAGTTTTGCAATGCATAATTTAAATATCTAAGGTGTTCATCAGATTTTGATGTTACTATCTTAACATACATATATGTATATATACATATATATTATATTAAGTATTCAGTATATATATAGTATAATATATATACATATATATTATATTAAGTATTCAGATGAGAAGTGCTGTGAGCCATCTCAAGGACTGGAACCTTATATAATTTCAGTCCCTAGAACTAAGATTCTGGGTCAATTCTTCAGATTATACAATCTTGGATTCAGAATTGGAAAGACTCTTTAGGATCATCTATCCTCTAAATAGGGTCAAGAATATCTTATTTTATAGATGAGGAAATACTCAGAATTTCCTCAGATTTGCACCTAATCACACATTGGCACAGCTGAGATTTAAACATAGGTTTGTCTGGCTCCAAACTTAGCATTTTATTTTATACAACCTTCTTGTTCCTTGTTCTCTCCTTTTATATCCTGGAATTGGTGGGAAGGGACTCTTCTTCCATAGGTTGCATAGAGAAAGATGGGTTAAAGTGGTAATTTGTTTCATAGACCCCTTTTGATGAAGTCTGTGGAACTTTTCTGAGAAAAAAGGTTTTTAAAAAACAAAAAATAAAGCACATAGGATTACAAAGGAAACCAAGCATAATCAAATAGTTATCAAAAATATTTTGAAGAAAAAACAACTTCATGAACCTTAAATTTAGAACCTGTACATTAAGGAATGGGAATTTGAATATCTTAGATTACTAATAGTATGGAACCTGAGATCATCTAGTCTAACATATTCCTTATTCCCCTAACAATATCATCCAGCTTCTTCTTGGACATTTCCAGTAATGGAAGTCATTCTTGTTATGTTATTGTTTTGAAGGAAATTGATATTAAGTGGCTTGTCCAAGGTTATACAGCTAGTGTCTGAGACTGGATTTGAACTCAAGTCCTCCTGACTCCATTGTGCAAAATAATTATTACAAACTCATTTATTTACTTATTTATTTTCTTTTTTTTAATTAAACATATATAAGTTAAACATAAATAAAACATATGCATGGGTAATTTTTCAACATTGACCCTTGCAAAACCTTATGTTACAAATTTTCCCCTCCTTTCCCCTACCCCCGTCCCTAGATGGCAAGTAATCCAATACATGTTAAATATGTTAAAATATATGTTAAATCCAATATATGTATACATATTTATACAATTATCTTGCTGCACACTAAAAATCATATCAAGAAAGAAAAAAAACTGAAGAAAAAAAAGCAAAATGCAAGCAAACAACAACAGAAAATAAAAATGCTATGTTATGATCCATACTCAGTTCCCACGGTTCTCTCTCTGGATGTAGATAACTCTCTTCATCACAAAATTATTGGAATTGGAATGAATCATCTCATTGCTGAAAAGAACTACGTCCAACAGAATTGATCATCCTATAACCTTGTACAATGATCTCCTGGTTCTGCTCACTTCATTTAGCATCAGTTCACGTAAGCCTCCCCAGGCTTCACTAATATCATCCGGCTGATCATTTCTTATAGAACAGTAATATCCCCTAACATTTATATGCCATATCTTATTCAGCCATTCTCCAACTGATGGGCATTCACTCAGTTTTCCAATTTCTTGCCACTACAAAAAGGGCTGCCACAAACATTTTGGTACATACAGGTCCCTTTCCCTTCTTTAAGATCTCTCTGGGATATAAGCCCAATAGAAACACTGCTGGATCAGAGGGTATTTACACTTTGATAACTTTTTGAGCATAGTTCCAAATTGCTTTCCAGAATGGCTGGATCTGTTTAGATGAATTCATTTTTTAAAAAGAATTTCATTATTCTTTGAGGGGATAGTTTGATGTATTAGGAAGTTCTTCTAGTTCCTAACCTCTGATGGCAAGAAAACTAGCCTAATTCCTCTTCAATAGATTTTTCCCCCATATGGTACACGTGTATATATATAGATATAGCTAAAGATAGATAGATAGATTTACATCACACATATATGCATATGTATATATACACATATGTGTGTATATATATATATATATATACAGAGAGAGTTTTCTAAGTTTTCAAAGTATCTTCACCATCATAGTAGTGATGATCAACAACTTTTTCTCCTTGTTGGTGTCCTGTCCTTCTAAATGTGATAAACATTGGCAAAGATGGAGTCTGAATAAGACATAGTTTGGGGAGATTGTTGTGTTAAGGCCCCAAGTATTCAGTGGGAAATCACAGGATCTAGAGAAGCAGAGAGCCAGGAATTATCAGAGCAAGAGACTCCTCAGAGGTTGGAGACTCAGAAATGGAGAGGGCATGATCACAAACTCTACTTGATTTGACATTTTGCCTAAGTCTGTCTTGAAGACAACATGTCATTTTCACTGAAAATTATCTCCTCTCATTAGAGTCGGTGTTGAAGTAGACAAGAGTTCTGAACTTGGACTCAGGAACTCTGAATCAGAATCCTGCCTTAGACACTTGCTATGTGTTCCAGGACAAAGTCACTTTATCTCAATGAGCCTCAGTTTCCTCATTTGTAAAATAATACCTACCTTAGAATTGTTGTGAAGATTAAATTAGATGTTATTTGTGAGAGAAAAAAAAAAACTTTTGCAAAGCCTTAAAATTCTGAGGTCAGTTTGAGAATCAGCTTGATCTATTGGCCAGAGAGCCATCCTAAAGACTGTGGAGATGAGGTTGAGGTCCAACTCTGACCCAGATTGACTTTGGAATCTTGGTCAAGTCTTAGTTTCTCAGGGCCCTAGGAAATACTTTTGAGACTATAAATTGCAATTACAAGCAATTGTGCCCTTATCTGAGAGCTCTGTGTACAATGAATTGATGTCTTTCCTTAAGGTGCTTTAGAAATGTGAGCAATATTACTTTTATCGCTACCACTGAGATTGGTTATACAGAAGAAAAATGGACCAGACAGTCTGAAAATTGATTTCCTTTCCATTATGCCCATCCCCCTTGGAGACTATAAAACTTGTAATTTGCTCAAGGATATTATCTCTGTTGAGATTCAACTACCTATTCTCTGTGATAACTTTTTAACTAAAGAGAAGCATCTTCCTTCTACCGTGGTCCTGTCTACTCTGTTTCACTAGAAATTCTAGTCTTAGAAGGGACATAAATGTTATTAATTAATTAATTAATTATTATTATATATAATATATCATATACATATAATATTACACATAATATATGTTAATACATTTTTATATAATATTATTATAATTATAATTATTTATCAATTAATCCTCTTCATTAGTTTTCTACCCAGAGTGGGTGTCATGTACGTAGAAATGCAAGTACATCCTGCCTTCCCTTGACTTTCTACTTTATGACTTCTTCCTTTACCCTTCTGACAAACCTTGTTCTGCCAGACTTCAGACACACTTGTTTTCCTCTGTATCTCCTCAGAATTGAAAAAAGGGAAATTGAGGGGAGTGGCCATTCTTGAAGTGGTTTTATCATGATAGCAAATAAGGGAGGTAGGGTGCAATGAGACTCTGAGATGTCTGCCAAAAATAAATAAATAAATAAAAATAAGACCAACTCTCCCCTTTTCCCCTCTTCTGAGTGGTCTGCCTGAGAAATGATGAAGGCCATATTTCTATTGGAAATGGACTAGGAAAAATACCTCTTTATTTTCAGTAATCTGAGTCAAATTTGGCTTTTTCTTCCAACATGATTTTAAAAATAAAAATCATTTTTCTGAGAAATAAATAACTTCCAGCACTTTGTCAAAGGTCCATCTCACACACATATCACAAACACTCCAATGAAGAATCGGTATTTAACAATGTAATTTGTAATTTAAAAAAAAATAGTACTTTGTGCCTTCTTCGAAATCGCTCCCTTTACCCTCATGCTAATTTGCCTTTAAGTATATCCAGCTTTGTTTAGCTGCTTTTTCTTGTGGACAATGGAGAGCGGTAGGAGTGGAGATAATTAAAGGGAGGAAGTAATCCCCAGGATAGAGGCAGATTGGTATTAACTTCTTCCCCGCAGGGTTGCCATGAGTTTCATTTTGGCCCCGGGACCAGGCTCCCTGGACTTGGTGGGGAGGGCCTGAGTTAAAGATTTGGAAGAGAGCACTTTCATTTTCAGATGGACTTTACCTCCTTCTCCCTCCCCCAACCCTTAACTCCCTCTGAAGATGGTGAGAGGGTCACTGCTGGGCGCGGGGAGAGCAGTGATGGGGAGGGGGTCTCCTCGGCAGAGCGAAGCCCATCAGAGCTTTCCGGAGTTTAAGCTGCAGCCCGAGTCGCTGTGCAAACACCGGACAGTTGAATTTTGGAGCCGGATCCAAGTTGATAGTGCTGGGTAAGTGGGTTCACACAGTACGGACACTGCCCTACTCCCAGTCAGGCTTTCCCAGTGAGCAGGGCAGAGCGCAGGGTTGGGACGGCAGCAGCCTGAGCGAGAACTGAGGGCTTGGGAATAGGAATCCATTATTCCTCGCTCATTTGTGTGCCAGACTGTGTTGCTGTGGGCACAGAGACTCAATATTTTGGGGCTGGCTCCCGACTCATCGTTCTAGGTAAGCCTAGAGGGAACCCAACTCGGGGGTCTAGAGGGTCTCCTGGGTGGGATTAGTGTTTTCGGGATAGACAGGCAGTGCAGAAGATGGTTGGGGTCCAGTTTTTGTGAGGGGCCTGGGGGCTGTGTTCTGCTAACGCTCAGGTTTTTGGATCTGGAAGTCGGCTGATTGTGCTAGGTAAGCGACTCTGGGCAGCTACTCTAGCACATGGAAAGTCCGGAAGGGTCCCAGGGCTGGGGTGCCTGATGCCTGACTCAGGGAGGTCCCCACGGCCGGGGACAAGAAGGGAGGTCCCAGACCTGGGAAGAGGCGGCTATGGTTAGGAGAGGCTCAGCGCACTTTCTCCCTAGACGCTCCTTCCTCTGCCTCACCGCGGATTCTTACTGCTTTGGGATAGGAGCGGGGATGGCAGGGTGCCGGACAGGTCAGAGCCAGGTGAAGGGATGGGTTGGACCGGGGACAAAACCGGTACAGACTTGGGGGACGGGCCGCCGAGGTTTGGTTGCAGCGTTCTATCTCTGTGTCCTATGAGCAGCAGTTCGGCCCAGGTACCCGCTTAGTGGTCACAGGTAAGTCATTCTCCCCGTTTCCCCGGCCCGCGCCCTGGGTATTCCGAAATCACTGTCCGGGGGACAGAAGGGCAGGGTAGGAAGGTTTGTCCAACTGAGAAAGCAGCAGGAAGCTCCAGTCAGTCGGGTCTTCCCAGCGGTGAACCAACCCCCCTCCTCATCCTTTATGCACATTGTGAGCTTGCCCTCATAGAAAAGGAGGTCAGGAGTGGGGGCCCCAGCCGGAGGACGGGAGAGGGGGGATTGTTTGGATTTTTCCAGACATGGATGTGTAAACTAGGTATGGGAAAGTGCTTTTTTGGTTTCTGAAGGGAGGGAACATATGGGAGAAGGGAGGGAGAGACCCACGTCTTCTCCATTGGACAAAAGAAGAGAGGTACAATTCTAAAGGGAAAAAAAAAGTCCAGGGGGGAACCGGTGGGGATCGATAATGAGACCTTGCCAAGCAGTGAAGAGGTTTGGAGTCAGAGGACTGGAAATGGTATAGATCTGGTACTCCCTGGGTTCCACCCATGCCCCAGAGCCTCAGCTCTTTGAGAGGAAGAATTCAACAGCTTATTATTTGTTAATCCTCCACAACACCCAATCTTGCAGCTCTGCATTTAGGAAACTTTTTAAAGTTATTGAATTATTGACACAAGACCCCACCTCCTGAATGGTGGATTCCATATCAGTAATCATCCAGGTATTTAGTACAGTGATTATGATTGTTGAACAAAGATAGAAAACAAAAATGGAGAGACAGCTAGAAACAGTGATGGGTCAGGAGAGAATTAGAACCAAGTTGAGGTGGCGTTTCAAAGTGGATTCGGATTTAGGTTACAAAATCCTGTCTTATTTCTTTATCTACTCATCCTGGATTTCTAGTGTCTGAGAAAGTAATAGGATTTAAGGTTATAGGGTACATGAGAAAGCATTTAAACCAATTCAGTTTAATAGTTTTGGATATGGGGCAACTGAATTTTAGAGAGGTGAGCTATACGCATTATTTATGATTGCACAAATTACTCTAGTCCTTGTATAAGCAAGAATCAGTCCTACTAATGGAAAAACTTTTAAGATGATTTAGAAGGCTCACCACTCACCAGATATTGCTGATTCTAATCAGCAATATTATCTAGCTTTTTTCTCAAAGAGAAGCGTGAATAATAATTGTATTGAATGGAGTGACAATGATGGATTCATAGATTTAGAAACAGAAGGGACCACAACCCCCTCATTTTATAGATGAGGAAATTGAAGTTTATTTTTTAAAATTCTTTATTTTTATCCCAAATATCAAATAAAACAGACATTTCCACATTCATGGTAGAACAGAAAAATAGGCCTGCACATCAAACTGCAGATCTTCATTATGTTCAGCTTTCCTTTTCTAAATACATAATAAATTCAACCTGTAGTTTTTAAAGTTGAACTTCCTGTCTAAGTGAAATTGAAGTTTGTAGAGATGAAATGAATTGGTCCAGATCATACAGTCTATTAGCAACCAAGCCAGGATTTGGACCCAAGTCTTTTTAATTTCAAGTCTACCTTATCTTCTATACACTAGATTTTTTTCATTTTCTGAAAAGAAAGGGAATGGGCCAAAGCTACTATAGGAGATCTTTCTATGAGTTGTTGGCTTTAGATCTTCTGGGTACAGAGTTCTTTATGTTGTGGACTTCTGGATGTTGAGATATATGAGATCTGGGTAACAAAGGAGCTTGAGGAATTCCTGAGATGCCGAAGAGAACTTAGTCTAATGGGACACTAGAAACATAATTGTTTCTGGAGGTCTGGGAGGATGAGACAAATTCAGAAAATGCATGCAAAGCAATTGTATCGACAGATGTTATATAAGTACACTTATATATTTTAAAATTAAATATACTAATAATAGAGATGTATGCATTCTCTTCGTACTATTGACTATACACAGCAAGGAACATTATGAGTGGATAGCAAAATGACATGACAGAAAATGCCCTGGACTTCAAAACAATTCTTGGATTCGAGTATCAGTTTTTCTACCAAAGTTGCCATGTAAACCTTAGTTTAAATAACAAAAAATTTTTGAGCACTATAAAATAAAGATAACACCTACTTTATGGGGATCATAGTAAAGGGAAATCGTAGGTTTAGATGTGGAAGGATTTAATCCAACCTCAAATTGGATTGTTTTATCCAATAGTTTATATTGGATAAAATATTTTATATTTGGGGAAATAGAGTCCCAGAGAGATTACATGCATAGCCTCTGGTCAAGGAGTTAGTAAGAGGTGCACACAAGATTTAAACTTAAATCCTATGATTCCAAATCCAGACTTTCTTCTCCACAATTCCTTTATAGTGCAAAGTAATAGATACATATAAGATTGTACAAGTGGCCAAAGTCTGAGTGCAGTTTAAACTACTAACGTTTAATAATGCGAACAATGGTAATACAAAGTGCCTCAAGGTCTTAGTGCTTAATGTTAATCTTAGCTGAGTGCTAAGACTTTGGGACATACTATATTAGCTAAAAGCAGCAGCAGCAGTAGTTGTAGTGATAGTGGAAGTAATAAGTGTTAGAAGTATTAGCAAGTAGTAGTAGCAGCAGCAATAGTAAATAGTAATAGCAGCACCAGCTGCAGTAGTAGTGACACTGAGTAGTCAAAGTAGTAGCAGCAGTAGTAATAAGTAGCAGTAGCAGTAACAGTAACAGTAGCACTAAGTAGCAGCAGTAGAAATAGTAGTAAATAACAGTAGCAGCAGCAATAGCATCAAGTAGCCAAGTAGTCACTTGTTTGGATTGAAGCATCAAAAGCCACTTTAAAAATACAAATATAGTGTTCAGTGAAAATAAACTGGAAGCAGTCTCAGAGGTCTCAAGTACATTTGTTTTATAGAAGAAGAAACTGGGGCTAGGAGAAATTACAGGACTTGGGAACTGTCAAAGATAGAGAGCTACTTAAGATTTTGGAAGGAGCAAAGATTGACATAGATTTATTATATTTTAAAGAATATCAATGTAGAAGTTCTGTGGAGGATGGATTGGAGAGGAGGTGGATACTGAGAGACCAATTAGTAGGCTATTGTAATAGACTAGATGGGAGACAATGAGGCCTAGAACAAAGAAGGAGATTTATCATTGGAGTGAAAAGACCACCAGATCTTCAAGAACCATTGTAGAAAGAGGATCCACAAGACATTGTGACTGACTAAATATTGGGATTATGGAATAAACTGACTCCACAATTGCAAACTTGGGTAACAAGGATAGTGGAACCATAGAAAGAAATGGGGAAGTTTGGAGGAAGGACAAATTTAGGAGTTGTTCAGGGCAATCTGTCTTGAGTAACAAGGACTGATGTGTGGAAAAGAAAAGTGATTTATATATAGAAAGAGAGATAATTCAGTGAAACCATAGCACTATTATGCTTCTACTATTGTTTTGTACTAAGAGATTTACAAGTGACACAATGTCTCTGATCTTGAGGATCTCACTCTAGCAAGAAATTAAAAATATGTATTTAAAAAAGACAATCTAGAATATAGGGTATTCCAAAAGTCTCAGTACTTAAAAAAAAAAAAAAAAAAAGTATTAAACAGGAGTGGCTAGGTGGTGCAGTGGATAGAGCACTAAGCCCTGAAGTCAGGAGGACCTGAGTTCAAATCTGACCTCAAACACTAGGACTCAAACACTTCCTAGCTGTGTGACTCTGGGCAAGTCACTTAACCCCAATTGCCTCAGGGGAAAAAAAAAAGTATTAAACTTCAGCACTATGAAGTCTGGGAGTCACCCACAAAGAATGATAGTTTTAATTATGCTATTATAACTTAAAATAGCACCAAGACTTTGGAAGTACCCTATATAACATATTACATCATGCTCATGACTGATCTCATACTAGAAAGATCACATCTACCTGGATAGATCAGGGAAGATTTTCTAGGTAGGTAAAAAGAAGGGGCTGGATGAGATCACTTCTGAGGACCTTTCTTACATTATGTTAGATTTGAATTAAATACTAGATGGAATTTTAACACATGTAGAAGATAGCTTGAAACAGGGTGGTTGTTATTGTTGTTGCTGCAGCTGCTGTTTATCCTTTGTTCTTAAAGAGGACCACGGTATTAGGGAGGTGATACCATGATTTTTGACAAAGAGATGACAGATTTAAGTGAGAGAGGGCTTCACCAGACTCACTTTCTTCTCAAATGTCATCTAAGTCCAGTAGCAAAATGTAGATCAGGATGACTAGAGATGGCCCTAGATGCAGGGAAGACCTTAGCCTTTTTGAGCTAATGTCTTTAATAGGCCTCAGTTTGACTGAAGTCATATCCATTCAGTGATTCAAGCTAAGTATGAACTGAGGCAAAAATCGGGGGCCTCTTTTATGTAGTGAAAAGCTTTTGGATTTCTAACCAAAACAGAAACTATAACTATTTAAATTCACTCTAAATCAATCAGGGGCCAAATAATGACAGTTAGGGTTTGACCTGGGACCTATTTTTGGCCAATAAGTGAGAGCTGGAATGATTTGGGTTTAAGAAATTTAAGATTTTTTTAATGAGAAATAAAACAAAATAAAAATTAGGAAACTTAAGAAAGAAATTTAGATTGCAAACTTCAAGATATCTCAGGATATCTTTTTCATGGAGATGCAACAGCAAAAAAAAAAAACACGCATTCATATGGAGAGAGAGAGAGAGAGAGAGAGAGAGAGAGAGAGAGAGAGAGAGAGAGAGAGAGAGAAAGAGAGAGAGAGAGAGAGAGAGAAATTAAAAGGGCACTAGGAAAAGATAAATACATAGATACACAGCATCCTTCTTCCTCCCTTTTATAGTAAGACAACTCTCTCTCCAGTCTAGGATACCAACTCCTTTCCATTTTTCAGATGACCTGACCAGGGTGACTCCCCAAAGGTGACTGTGTTTCAGCCATCTGAGGAAGAGATCGAGAAGAAGGGAAAGGCCACTCTGGTCTGTCTGGCCACAGGCTTCTACCCTGACCTGGTGGAACTGAGCTGGTGGGTGAATGGGCAGGAGACCCAGGTTGGGGTTAGCACAGACCCTCAGCCTTCCAAGGAGCAGCCCTATAAGAATGACTCAAGCTACTCACTGAGCAGCCGGCTCCGGGTTTCTGCTCCCTTCTGGCGCAATCCCAAGAACAGCTTCCGTTGCCAAGTACTGTTCCATGGGATCTCAGAGGATGAGGACTGGAAGGGTAATGGGAGCAAACCTGTCACCCAGAATGTCAGTGACCAGACCTGGGGAAAAGCAGGTGAGATATATCATGAATTGGGGCCTAGAGAAAGAATAGTTCCACAGAAGGAAGTTGACATAAAAGGAAGGGAAAGGAAAGAACTAATAAGATCAAGAAATAAAAGAGAGAATCAGAGTAGACAATGCTTAGATAATCAGAGAAACAAAGAGAAAACAATCCTTTCCCCTAGGAAATTTTCTTGATAGATGGGCAATGGAAGGCAAGAAGCTTTCCTCAGTTAATAAATAAAAGAATAATAATTAACATTGATATAACAGTTAATATGTGCCAGGTACTTAGGGCTTACAATTATTATCTCATTTGATTTTTATAACAACCCTGGGAAGTAACTGTTATTATTATCCCCCATTTACAAATGGAAATATTGAAGCAAACCCAGATGAGGTGAATAACCCAGAGACACATAGCTAGTAAATATCTGAGATCAGATTTGAATTCAAGTTTTTCCTATTCCGGATCTGTCATATTAATCATTGACCCAACTAGTTTCCTAATTTCCTACTAACATGAAGCTGGGTTACTTCCATTGCATATGAACATTTGCTTAAAGTTGCCCTACTTCCTAACTTCTACCAGAAGACCTTCACAGAGAGTTATCTACAGACTAAAAACCTATTTGGTTCAACAGTCTATGTAATGTCCCCTCAAATTTAACCTTTCCTAATACCTAAGATCATAGTGATGATGTATTTGCAAGGTGGTAGACAATCAAGCTAGCACAATTTAACAATTAAACTACAATTTTCCTAGCATTGTAGTAGTTATTGGAGATACAAATAGAAAACTGAGACAATCCATATCTTCAAGCAACATACATTCCACTAATCTTAGGAACAGGACTGAATTTGGAAATAACTGGGGGATTTAGATTTTTTTAGAACATAATAGTTATTTCTTTAAGAATATGGGTTTGTGCCAACTTGCATGGCCACCCTAAATAAAAGCCTCTTTGAGGAAAGTGGGATGAATTATATATCTTCTACAATTTTCTCTTTCAGATTGTGGGGTCACCTCTGGTAAGTGAGCATTTTTTTTCCATTTTTCCTCATTCGGTCACCCTATTCCTAGAAAAAAGGGATCTCGCTGGGTATATGCCTATCCCCTGATCTAGAAATAATGAGAACATAAAACTGGAAAGGTCAGCTTTGGAGGGGGGTCTTTGTCCCTACAGAGTCCTATCAACGTAGTGTCCAGTCTGCCACCTTCTTCTATGAGATTCTGCTGGGGAAAGCTATGCTGTATGGCCTACTGGTCAGTGTTCTGGTGTGGAGAACTGTGGTAAGTGAGGCAAAGGAAAAGGTCAGATGGGACAAAGGGAAAATCTTGAACAAATAAAACTAAGGGAGTATGAGGTTTACTGTGGGATGGGGAAGCCACAGGTTTGGGGACATTGTCCAGAAGTTTCACCTATTTTTTGTAAGCTTAGTTATAGTATTATTCAGAGTGGAGAGGTAAAGGGAAAATTTGAAAGAAAGATGTGAGCTGATGGATCCTAATAAAAATCCTTGAGTTTTCCTTTCAGAGGCAGTTTAGAGACAGTCCTGATTCTGAGCTTCCTGTCTGTAAAATGGAATCTCTTTCAGTCTAACCCTCTTCAACTCCTAAGTTCTTTAAAAGCCCTATTGTGTCTCTTCCTTAGGCCAAGAAAAAGTATTCTTGAGACTACCTGTGGACTTGACAACAGGGAACCAAAAGCAAGGCACATGACCCTGACTTGGCTTTTTCATCTATTTCCAGTCTGTCTTCCAGAAGAGGTGCTTTTCTTTCCCTCCTCATCTTCATCTCTTATAGATTTCCTCAAAGAGAACTATATAAGCCAGAAAGAACAAAAGTGGTGGATTAATCATAAAACAATAAAAATGTCCTGGTGTGGTCTCACTCTGAGTGTCTGTTGCTTATTCTATTCTTGGCATATGTATTGTAAATGTAGTCACAATAGATGTTTCTAAGAGGTAATCCTAGTAACTTATGGAAAATATTCTTCAGGAGATGAAGAGAATCACCCTAACATTTACATGTTCCACCCTTTACATTTCTGGGAACATCCATATCTGGCCAGTGTGAAGTACTAGACAGAGAAGCACCGCAAACCCTTAGTGATAAAAGGGGCCATAGTTGGAGAATATGAAAGTAGACATTTAGAATGAAAGAGAGATGATCTAGGACAGGGCTTTTTAGACTTCTTCCACTCATGATCCCATTTCACCTGAGAAATTTTTACATCACCTAGATATATAGATGTGTAAAATAGGCATACAAATTAAACATTTACTGATAATAAATCATAATTTCACAACTTTCATATTCACTTATGAGACTCCATATGAAGATGTGACCCTATATTAATTTTTTCTACCATACCATATTAATTGATATAATGGGACTATTTCAAGATCATCCAATTTTCTTTGTTATGATATAAGGAAAAACAAAAACAAAAACAAAACCTTGTGATTTAATTAGTTTCTCAAAGAAGCTTCTCTCCCTGGAAGAGACTGATATGCAGATATAAACATTCATGTTTGCTTAGCAAGCACTTATCTCAAAGCAGGAATTCATCTCTTGTGTTTCTGGTTATTGCTACTCAGTCTCCAAGTACCTAGTCATTTCTGGGTAATAGAAGAAAAGCAGGTTTCTGAATTCAGAAAGCTGAGGGTGATCTCCTCAAGACACCTTCTCCTCTTGTACCCCAGTCCAACATATACTTTGAATTTCTAAACTTAATCATATATGCATAATATATCATACTATATAATTTATTATATATACAATTATTATAATGTTAGATCAATCCTATAGATATAGGACAATAAAGAATTGGAGAAGTCAGTGAATCTTAGTGGGAGTAAAAATGGGTTTGGGGAATAGTACATTTAGATGGGGTCAGAGAAAAGTCAATGTACCTCTGCCAGCCTTCCTGTTGGTTCATTGGGCTGCAGTTATATGGTTAAGATATAACTCCATCAACAGTAAGTTGAAGAGGTTCTGTCATGAATCACTCCTACTGTTTGGACTCAACTCTTGGTATAAGAGAGATTTTATGTGCAATTATGCCTAGGCAATTACCTGACCATTCATCATTCAGTCAATGTTTATGGAGCACCTATTATGTCCAAGGTACCTTATTATATAATTATGGTCGTAAGCAAAAGGTCTAATTGAGAAATGTATAAGCAAGGAAGCTCTCCAAATTTCCCTAAAAGGGAATGAGCTGTGAAAAAGTAGCAATACCTGAGAAACCTGGCCTTAGGAGTACCATAAACAATGCTGGCCAATCTATTGATCTGTAAACTGTAAAACTCAAGGATGAGAACTCAGTGGCACCACTCCTTTCACCCCTCAGTTGTACCTCTTAGCCATCATATTAGCATCTCAATTTAATCTTTCTTTCTTTTATAAAATTATCTCCTTGATTTTGACTCTGCTAAATTCCCTCAGAATTAGCTGACTGTCAAGCAGAATAGTAGATCTTTGCCCCTTAACTTGGAGACAAACTGGGTACACAAATTTTTTCACCAAACCCACCACACAGACCAATGGGGACCCTAATCTTATTGGGGGGTTTTCAACCTCAACATTTTTGGCACCCAAACATGGGTCCCCAAAATTTTATGTCCTTCCTTTTCACCAATTCTATAACCGAAGGATACCCCCCAGCTCCTAGGAAAGCTTGTCTGGATGATCAGAAATGCATTCTCTGCAAATTTTCCTTGCCATACTTGACATTTCTCTTGACAGTTCTCACAAAGTTCCTTTTTGACTAAGAAACCTTTGCAACATTTTCACCCTCCTGGAATGCCAGGGGAGGTGAGGTGCTATGGGTGTCCTTCACTTCAATCTACTAAATCTACTGAAGGACAATTGAAAGCAGAAGCTCAAGAGTCCCTTCCAGGATCACTCCTTATCAAGATTTGGTGCCTCTGGCAGCAATATTTCTTCAATATTTCAGTGTCCTTCTCCTGGACCTTCACCTCTTAACCAGAGTTTGAAACCTACCAGTCCCCAGTCCTCAATAACTCCCAAACTAGGAGTGGAATCCCTTTCCTCTCTCAGGATCCTGATTCAGCTATTGCTTCTAAACTCTGCCCATTGGGAAAACTACCTTTTTGGTTGTTATTGTTGTTGTTAGCATGCTCTCAAGGTGACTAGTTAGGGTATATGTGCCTTTTTCAATGTCAGATCTTTCCAAATTAACAAAAAACCTGGTCCTTACTCTGAGGAGCCCACTAGATATATGGAGTACTTTAAAGCCATTTCCTTCCAATTTGATCTTAGCTGGGGAGATGTTAACATCATTATCTCTTCTTGTGGCACTATAGAGGAAAAAAAGAGAATCTGGGACCTAGTCCAGAAGTTTGGGGATGATATAGCTAAATCCTCCTCCTTCAAAAGATAACCCTCAGGGTTAATGCTGTCTCAATTGATGATCCTGGATGGGATTATTAGAAAGGAAGCAGAGACACAGAGAATGAATCATTTTCTAATTTCACCATTGGGGAATTAAGAAGCAGTAATTAATTATGAAAAACTTAAGAAAGTTACCCAAGGAGCTGAGAAAAATTCTGCCTTCTTTCAGAGGCATCTTGTGAGGTTCTAAAGAAATGCACTAACTTGGATCCCATTTCTCTAGAGGGGACCACTATCTACAGAATGCATTTTATTAGTCACTCTGGCCCAGACTGAACTGTCAGAGTTTCTCAGAGGAAGCTGCAGAAGTTAGCCATGAGTCCTCAAACTCACTAGACACAGCTGTTGGAAAAACCTTTTGGAGTTTTCAATAATAGGGTACAAACTAAGGCAGAGGAGAACAAATGCATCAAAGAATAGGCTCAAATTTTAGCTGCTATCCAGGAACCATGTGGTTCATGTTTCAGAAGCCATGACCAGGATCATTGCTCTTGTGATTGTGCTTAGAAAAAACTCCTAGATTCAATCCCTAAGTGCAACCAGGAGGGGCACAGAAAAAGAGACAACAGTGGGGTTGAGCTGCTTCTTTCTAATGCCCTGTCCTCTTGTCCCTTCTGGACCAGGGGCAACAGTACTTTGGATTTGGCTAGGCTCCTCCTTGCTCCACCATGATGACCAAATCCCAGGTAACTTTGGAAGTGGCAGGTAAATTCATTGAATTTCTCTTTGATTTTGTGGGAGGCTCATTTTCAGTTCTCCTCTGGTACTCTCACTCTATCCACTCCAGCCCTGTTAGGGTGATGGAAATTGAAGGAAATTATTTTGAGGCCTTCTCTCTATCTTGTCAATTTGTCATTTCCTCCTCTCCTATTTTCTTGTTGGGAAGTGACTTAATGGTGATTTTGGGGACCCAACTTTCTCCTCTCAGACCTCTGAGTACACTTTTTGTGCTTCTCTCAAAGCCCTCCCAAATTCCATCTGAAATCCAACAGGAAACACATTCCTCTGCCTGAGACCCAGAAATCTCTAGGTATGCTACTCATCCCACCCCAGCTTTAATGCATCTTCAGGATCCCAGTTTGTACCCTCATAGGGGTCAGTATCAATGAAACCAGAGGCCAGAAAGGAATTGCAATCTCTGATTGAAAATTTTCTGAAGCACAAGCTTTTAGTTTCTTGTTAATATTCCTGTACTTTAGATCTTAAAGATGCTTTCTTTTGTATACCACTGTTTAACTTTCTAGGTTCCTGAGGATTTAAAGTTTCTTTGTCTAAGGCTCACATTGCTTCTCAGACTGTTAAGTATTTGGACCATGAACTAAGTCCCACCTCTGGTTCACTCTTGAAGGAGAGGAAACAAGTGATCTTGTCACTCCTGGAACCTGCCTCAAAAAAAGCTAAACTGACTTCTGCCTCAGTTAACTCTACCTGATTTAAATGGGGAAAGGAAAGCAGGATATTCTGTGGTGAGCCTCAATAGCACCTTGGAGACTAAGCCACTTCCTCTAGGGACCTTTGCTCAGAAAGCTGAACTTATTACCCTAACCAGAAATTTAGAATTGGTCAGTCTATACTGACTCCAAATATTCCATTCATGTCTTGCATGCTCATGGGGCTATAGGGAAAGAAAGGGAACTTTTGACAACCAAACATTCCTCCATTAAGTATCCAGGGGAAATTCTACAATTACTGCAAGCTGTTCATGGACCTAGAGAGGTTTCTATTCTGTTTTGTAAAAGACACCAGAAGCCAGATTCACTTCAGGCTAAGGGAAACAGGTTTGCAGATTCAGCCAACCATGCTGCTGCCAGGGTGCCCCTGATGGCACTTTTGATTACCCAACTCCCTGACTTCTATGCTTCTTCATAGAGCTCCCAGGAACAGGCCTTTGCTAAAGAAAGGGGGTACACCCTTTCTCCTTCTGCATGGTTTCAAACACCCTCAAGCTAACTTCTAATCCCAGAGGCTAGCCAGTGGAAATTTCTTTTTTGCTTATACTAAGATACTCAGTTGGGGGAAAAAACTGTCCTCCAATCCCTTGGGAAACCTATTTTCACTGGTCAAACAATTAGACAGAGCTGCCTCATCATAGCTTTCTTTTTTGTTGCTAGTGTTATCCTCCACTTTCTTCAAGATAATTGTTTCCTCCCCTATTACTCATGAGCTCTATATCTTCCAGACTCCAGTCCATGAACTCCCTAATCCTAAAACTCAACACCTCCTGGAAGCTGATGCTTCCATCTTCAAGTCTCCTCTACTCAGGCTGGACTCAACTAGGCAGGGCCAGTTGTACACCCCTTGTCAGCCTGAAGCAACTCCAGAACATGAGCCCTTCTCCCTTTGCCCCCAAAGAATTTGGGTTTCAATTGCTTGAGAGGGGAATGATGAGGTGTGAGAAAGTAGAAAAGCCCAAGAAACTCTAAGGCTACCTGTCCTTGGGAGTGTCACAAACAATGCTGGCAAGTCTTTTGGTTAAATTGTAGAACTCAGTGATGGGAACTACCCATCCCTACCACCCTTCAATTGTACTTGTAAGCCATCATGTTGTCATATCAATCTAATTTTTAATTATCTTTCCTATAAAGTTACCTCCTTGATTCTGATTCTTTGCTAAATTCCCTCAGAATTAGCCTGCCATCGAGCAGTACAATAAATCTTTTCCCTTTAACTTGAAGACAAACTGTGTGTGCCTGAATTCTGTCATCAAATCCATAACATTAACAATGGGGGATTCTAATCTTGTTGTTTCTTAACAATACTGATAACTTTCTTGGGAAAAGAAAAAAAAAAACAGATTCAAGATTGGAACAATTCAAGATCAAAGGGAAAAAAGTTTGGTTGAAAGGAGAATTATAACTAGGAAGAAGAGAAACCTCTTAGGCAACAAGAAGAAGGAAATAAACTCAATTAAGGCCCAGGAAGGAAGAATGAAAATTTCTTGGATTATTCAGTAAATGAAACCTGAATCGAGAGGAGACTGAACTAAAAGTTTGCTTTAGTGTATCCAGCTTGAAGGAAATAAAAGACCTGACTTCCAAGATAGACAAAATTGAAAATTATCACTATATTTGTAAAAAAAAATGTATGTCTGACTTATTCTTTTAACAGTATCTATCATTCTGTCCCCTTCCATCCACCCATACAGTCATCATCTTAATTCAGGGCCTCATCATTCCTACCAGCTGACTTTTCAATGAAATGGGCCTCTTGTTTCAAGTCTCACTTACACTAATCTATTCACACAGCTGCCAAGTTCAAGTCTAACCCATATTATTTCTGTTTTCAATAAACTTCAGTGGCTCCATAATACCTTCAGGATCAAACATAAATGTCTTCACTTGGAATTTAAAGTTCTTCACAACCTACCACAATCTATCTTGCCAGGCTTGTTATGTATTACTTTCAATTTTCCATTCCTTGGGTTAGTCAAACTGACCTCTTTCATGTTCTTCATGCTCTTCTCTATTTCCTTATGTATCCTATCCCACAAACTTGGAATGAATTTCCTTCACAGATCCAACTCAAATTTCTAATTCTTTTTTTAAGACTTAGTTCAAGTCGACTTGAACTTCTACTTGAAATGTTTTCTAATTATTTTATTAGGAACTTCCCTGCCCAGATTTTAATATATACTCACCTATATGCAGCTAAGTGATACAGTGGCTAGAGTGCCAGGTTCGGAGTCAAGAAGGTTGGAAAAAGAAATACAGATCACTATAGTCTTTTTGCTAAGAAAAACCTCAAATGGGGTTAGACATGACTAAAAAACAACTAAACAACAATATGCATATAAGTAGTCTTCCTGATAGACTATAAATTCCTTAAGCGATGGGACCGTTTAAGGTTTATCTTTGTCTCTCCAGTGTCTAGATCAGTGTCCAAGATATAGTAGGTATAAATGCTTATGGATGGGCTCATTATCTCTGTATTTAAATATTTTTGTTTTAATGACTGGCCTAAGAGGATATTGTTGATTTTACAAATTACAATAAAAAAAAAGAAAACCTAAGAAAATGGAATCCACAAAATTTAATCCTAAATCTTTGAGTAAAACTAAAATAGGTCGAAATAGGTGAAAATAATAATGTTCCAGGAATTAATTAGGAGTCAAAAAACACTATTCTCAAATGTCAATGATAATCAACTAGAACATAAAATCTGAGCTTTAAACTTTTACCAAAGACATTATTTTTTTTTTGACTCTTATCCCTCGCCTTGCCTCAGTTTCTCCATAGTTCTATGTTTCTTAGTTGGTATCTGAAGCTGCATAGGCTTGGTATAATTAAGCAAAACACAAATCATCATGAATGACAGAAAATGCAACATTATATACTGGCAGTTCACCACCTCACTATGAAGATGTGAGAAGTACATTAAATCATCACTCCTCTGATATGTTTTAATTTGCATTTATCGGAATATTAATATTTGTTGGAGGGAGCCAGTGTGTGGTGAAGTGGATAGAAAGCTGGCCTTAGAGCAAAGAAGATCTGAATTCAAGTCCTAGTTTTGACCCTTTCAGTCTGTATGTACCCAGTCAAGTCACTTATGACCTTAGCTTTTTAAGGAACTTTTTAGGATTTTGAACTATAAAGATCACCTCCTTTGGGAGAGGAAATTTCCTCTTGCCAGAGTTCCCTTTACCAGGAAAGTCACACCTCCCATTCCTATCTAAAGGGCCTCTGATATCTCTTCTAACTCTAAATCTATGACTTCATGGCCTTGTTGCTAGTATTCTTTCTTTTTAAAATCATTTGTTATTATCCCTTGACTAACTTTTGGGAAAAATTTTTTTGTTTCATATACCGATGACAATCTCTTACATATTATGTTTTTCCCCCAATTTAGTTTTTCTTCTTATTCTAGCTATATCAATTCTGTGTACAATTAAAAAAAATCCTCTAATCAACAATGCCTATTTTTTTTTTAATGATCATCTCTTTCTCGTGTTTAGTTCTATACCTAGCTATACCTCTTGGGTCTTTTCCAGTATGATGCAGTAGAATATAATGCATTTGAAATTGGAGGACTGATTTAAAATCCTAACTCTACTTTTTATGTGCTAGCTAACTAATACTGTCTTTTTGAACATCTAACCTTTTTGAACTTGTTTCCATGCATAGAAAAAATAGAATTTCATTTTTAAAAATCTGCCAAGTGCCTACAATGTACAAAGCACTGTATTAGACACTAGAGGAAAAAAGACCAAAAATTAAAATTTAAAAAGAGAGAGTTCCTGCTCTCATGGAACCTACTGCTGTGATGAAAAGCTGTTTTTTGTTTGTTTTTGTTACCTAAAGGATTAAGAGGGCCAAATGAGATCATGAGTGTGAAGCAGCTTGTAAGCTTTAATGAGATATAGGAATAGCAGCTAGTATTATTTTCAGAATTTTGAAACTGAGATCAGCTCAAGAGCTGTTTAATGGGCCCTGTGCTGGGCAAGAGTGAAACTGACTCAATGATTGAACAGAACTCACCCCAGAGACCCAGCATAAGGATATGGTTTTAAGTGGTCTGACTTCTATTCTCAGGTTCTTCCCAGAAGACCCTGCTTCCCATAAAATAGAGGAGTATGAATGAGAAAAGTAATGAAACAGTATGTCAAGGGAAGTGGTGCTGGGGTAGAAGAAGAGGAAATGAAGAGATGGGGGCTGAGGACAAAAGGAGGCAGGGCAAAGGGAGTGGGCGCAGGAATGTCTGTAAAACAACTCTGCAGGCTTCTGAGCTGCTTATCTGTGAGTTCCATCAGGTGCTGAGTGAGATCTGAGACCTGCCCCTACTTCTGTCTTAGAGACACAACAGGATGTGGTTTGACATTTGCTAGGTATTAACATCTGGGGTGCGTGTGAAAATCCCTCCCTCTACCCACCTACTGAGTAATGAGGGAACCACAATCACCACTTCCTGCTCCCTGTCCCCTTCCGAGGGTAGCGAACACCTTGGTAGTGGAAAAAGAACCACAATGAGGAGAGGAGAGGGGCCCAGCCAGGGAAGTGGGTACCTCATGGCCACGTGCATGCACAGATGGCAAGGTCAAAGTTATAGTGGGTACTGGAGAGATGGATATGAATTTAAAACAGCTGCAATAACTGTTCTGACCCATTTAGAATGTCCCCTCAAAAAAAACTTTTCCGCTCCACCCCACCATGGCCCACATCCAAAAGTAGAAGGAGGTGCCTTGGGTGGAGGGGAGGTGCTAGAAGAAAGGTTCTCCTCATTCAAATTCTCCAGCCAGAGGCTACAGATAACCACTTGTTGGGTACATTATATTAAGGATCCCTTCCCCATTATAGCTTGGAAAAAAATAGTTTTTGATGTTCCTTCCAACTTCAAAATTATGTGATACCGGAAACCTAAGAAATCAAGAGCACATCCTTCAATCCTTTGTCTGACTCTTGAGATTTGTAATTAGAAAAGTCTTTTTTTTTTTTTCTAGTTCCTGAGCTATCTTTATACTCTTCTTTCCCAATATATGTTCCAAAGGCAGCCATTCAGTCATAACTCAGCTTTCATGTGGCTCTAATGATAATAAACTAATCCTTACATGTATATAGAATCTCCTGGTTGTAAATAGCTTTGTGCCTGTTATCTAATTTAATACTCACAGCTCTATGAGGTAAGTAGTATGGCAATATTATCCTCATTTTATAGATGAAGAAATGAGGAACAGGGAGAATGGGTAATTTGATGAAATTCACCAACCTGGTAAATGGCAGGATTTGAAGCCAAAGCCAACACTCAAGCCTCAGTGACCTTAGCCCAGATACACACCTGTCAGGTGAAACAGAGCAGCCTTTTTGGGATACCTCAACTTACCCTTACCTTACCCTCTTGTGTAAAGGGAATAGTCATAATCCTAACAACTCACGTTAATTTAAAGCTTTGTGCTTTACAAAGGCCTACTTACTGTCTGTCTTTTAGGAGAGTCCATCACTAAAACCTTTCATACTCAAACCTGAAAGTAAAGTTGTAAGGATGGATGGAAAGAAGATGGGATGGTAAAAGGCACTCCGTATCCAGAGTCAGAAACACTTGATTTTAAGTCCTTTCTTATATGCTTTTAAACTGTATGTCTGGTGTTGACATGTTTTCTTTCCTTTTAGAATGTGACCTCCTTGAGGGCAGAGTTTGCCTTTTATTGTGTTCCCAGCAATAAGCACTTAATAAATGCTTATCTTGACCGTCAAGACTGCACTAGTGCAGAGATATTTTGGAATAGGAAAGAATATACATACATATATATATACACACACGCACACGTATATGTATATGTTTGTTGTTATTCAGTCCTGTCCTATTCTTTGTGACTCCATTTGACTTTTGTGTATGTGTGTGTGTTTTTTATAAAGATATTGGAGCTATTTGCTATTTCTTTTTCCGCTCATTTTACAGATGGAAATCGAACATACATATATACATACATATTCATATACACATGAATACGTGCATAAACATATATAAGCATGCAAATAATGCATATACATAAATATGTATAAATATATTTAAACACACATTCACATGCATGTATATTACACATACATCCAGACATATAACACATGTACATGCATTGCATTATGGGTGTACATATTTGTATATACACTCCACATGTGCATGTAATCTAAATGTACATCTATATAGAACAGGAACTCATTAGAAAATAAAGAAATCAATACCTGGTATTGATTTCTTAGCATCCTAGATGGGATCTTTTTTATTGCTGTCTTTAGAGCCTTTAAGCTGCAATAACTGTTAAAGAATCACAGAATTTTAAAGCTACAAGGAAGCTTAGAAATATTCTTTTTGAAATCTTTGATTTTATAAATTAGGGAATTAGCCCCAGAGAGGTCAAATGATCTGCTCAAGCTCACCCAACTAATTAGTGTCAGTCTTGGCATTAGAACCAAGATCTTTTAAACCCAGTATTTTACTACATTACTACTTAATGTGTACTTGTCTGAACCTTGGAGTCCCAGAATTATTAGGAGGAGAGGGAGAACATTTTTTAGGAGGGGCAGTAAGGGGCATAAAGGAAGTTTTGCTAGTTTTGGATGACCTTCAGACCTCTTCATACTCCAGCCTGATTTTGCCTGTTCCACATTATCTCCCAACATTTTCCAAAGGCAAATACCAAAATTCTATATTATTAGAATAATTCTAATCAGTATTCAAGTTAGCATTAGTATCATTCACCTTCACTTAATTTCAACGTGATTAATTCTATATTTTTCCTCTTGCTGAATTGCTGACCTTGGCCTGACATGTATGATGTCTAACTCTTCTCCTCTTCCAGACTCAGTTCAAGTTCCCTGGTAAACCTTTAAGGATTTTTCTCATGGGCTTTGATTTTTCCCTCGGCTTGTTTTCTGTAGCATTCATAGCCATACCAAGCAATTTTGTACTGAATCTATCTTTTATGTTTGTAGGATATGAGGATCATTGGAGTTTGAAGGAACTTAGAAATGATCATTCCAACTTCTTTATTTTAGAGATGAGTAAATTGAGACTCATGAGGTGATTTGCTACAAGTCAAAGAGCTATGAAACTGGGATTTGAATGTATGTCTTCAGACTCCAAATCCAGTACTCTTGTATCTCAGTGAAAATTGGTTCATTTATTTTCCTCTTGACCATAACTAACCTTCCTGAGAAGACCACATGCTCAGTGTAGTTTTCTACATATCTCCTATTCCTTTTACAATACCCACAAGGTCCTGAAACAATCTAGACACAAAAGAGTGCTTTATTAATATCTTTCTACAAAAATTATTTTATTTTCAGACCTAATATGGAAATATTTTAGATAGTGCACATATATAACCTAAGTCTAATTGCTCACTATTTCAGGGAATGGAAGGAGAAAGTGTTGTGCCACAGTTCTCTTTAATTGTCCTGACTCAGTTTCCTTAAATTGTTCTCAGTTTCCCTAATTATTTTGCCTCACTTTCCCTAATTGGTCCTGCCTCAGTTTCCTTAACTGTTCTGCCTCAACTCCTTTAATTGCAACCCTCCCCTCCCCTTCATGAAGACTGATATAATTCAGGGCTATTTGCTCTAAGGTTATACATTGTCAATATGTAAACTCAGAAAGGGGCACTCCAGACACTGTGTCTGGAATCTGACACTTTCTTAACTCCCAGTTTGTTAGAATTTATGGTCCTACTCCCCAATCTGTCAGAGCTGAGCTGATGGCTCCTGCCTAGAGATTCCCACTCATCAGAGTTTAGACTCCACCCCCCTGCCTTTGTTTAGCTATTGTGTATATATATGTCATGGAGAACTCACATTGGCTGCTGGATGCTGGATTCTTGGAGATGATAGTCTCATTCAGCCCTGGGCCCAAACTATGGATCCATTTGATCCCAGTATGTCTCTCCTATTTAATACATTATTTAAAAAACTCTCTAATCTCTATCTTGCCTCAATTTCTTCAGCATTACAAAAGGAATAGAATTTGAAATTCAAAACTTTAGATAAAAGTGTTTAAAAATTAGAAATACATTTATTTTATTTTCAGACTAATATGGAAATGTTTTACATAATTATTCATGTATAATCTATATCTGGTTACTTACTGTCTCAGGGAAAGAGGAAGGAAAGGAAGAGAGAAAAGATAGAATTTGGAACTCAAAACTTTAAATTAAAAAATGTTTAAAAATTAGAAAAATATTTATTTTGTTTTCAATTCCAAAATCTTTCCCTCTTGTCTCTATAAATATCTAAATAATAGAAGAATAAAAGGTGTGTTTTCATTGTTACTTTCCCCTATCTTTAAGAGTTTTCCTAAAAGTCTTAAATTCTGTGGAAGAAAAGATTATTTAATATAAAATTGTACTTTGGGTAAATGACATGACTTAAAAAGAGAATATATTTTAAGCAGTTTCATGTCCTGTTTGGAGAGGAAGGGCATTGTGTGATAGTCAGCTAGGTTCTAATAAAGAGAGATTGAGGACCAGGAGGGATTGGATGATAGCATAATGTTCAGCTGCAAAGGTTAGCCAGAATTAAATATTCATTGTTCATGTATGCTCTTCTTCCTGCAGAGCCAACTCTTTCATTTTTATTCTCTCCTAATGCAATTTAAATATATATATATATATATATATATATATATATATATATATATATATATATATATATATATTTTAGGAAACCTTTTCTTCATAGACGGAAGATTCTTTTCTATCCTTATCCTATGCCATTTCCCTCTTGGCACTAGTTGTTTCTCTAGTCCCTTTCTTTTGTTTTTAATCCCTTTTCTCATTCTCTTCCTTTTCTATTCCCCTTTTAAATTAGTTGGAAGGAGAACTAGATCTTTGTCCCAGGTTTCTGCTTGATCTTCACTGATCTCCTGTGTAAGGACATCATTCTTACTTTCTCCCACGAGTTCAAGCCTCCCATATAGGACTGCCTAAGAGACCATCTCTATTAGAATTAGATGAATATTTGTTGATCTGGAAAATCAATTGCCCTTTTCCAGAAGCTTAAACCTGAGGATTAAGACACTACTTATCCATTTAGCTAGAAATCCCATTTTTGGTTTGAGATTTAGGTACTATCTTGTGAAAAAAAAAAAAAAAACAAGGAAAGAAAGGAAATGTATGCATATATATTACTATAAAAGGAAAGATTATATGCAAACTAGAGGAAAATCAGATAAAAAAGGAGTGTGTAGAACATGTTTATTGGTGGGTTAGGATCTTCTCAGGGGTGATGATACACAATGACAACAAAATGATCATACACTCAGGTTCAACATGGGTAAAACAACATTTCTTTTTATGTGCTCACTGGCCTACTCTACTTCCTCTAAGTTTCCTCCCCTTTCTTCCTTGATGCTTTCTTCCTGGATTTTTTCATGTCAACCTTTTCTATCTACAAACATTATTTCTGAGTTTATTATACTATTTGTTCCCTGGAGAGTTAGGAACAGAGAAAAGTGCATCTTACTTTTTAGTTAATTCCAGTCCCCATGGGAAAAAGAAATGAATATCACTATGGGGTCTTGGAAAGATCTTATAGTGGATCTGAAAGTGTTGTCAGCACCTAAAAGAAAGGAAGGGTTTTTGCACAGCTATATACCTCACTCCATTCAGTGTGAGGCTCCATGCACAGAAAAAGAAGCCTGAGTCATTGACAAGGAGCTTCTGGGAGCTGAGCTGGAAAGGAGTATTCCCAGTTCTTAAGCTTGAGAAACGATGGGGCATCTCATTTTCCACATGGTTTGTGTTTATAGAATAGGACAGCAAATGCAGAACCCCACCTAGAGGCTGATGATACCAGTAGAGATTGGGTTCTGATATCCCTTCTGTGGAGCACTCCAGGAGAAGCTGGCTCCCTGCAACCTGTAGTTTGGTGGCCGGCCATTGATGGATTTTCTGAGCCCCAACACCAGCTTCTGTGGAAAATGTGAAAGACTGAGCATAAATGAGACAATTTAGTCAGCAAGCAGGAGGGTCCTTAAAGTGTGGGGATTAGCAGAAAAGGGAAGTTGAGATATGGAGGTAAATTCTGCAGAAAATGAAAGAGTGAAGAGAATGATGGAGGGATTTAGTGGGAGAAGATCTATACTTTCTTGGGGGAAGACAGAAAACCTGGGCTTTAGGCAAACCCATGACCTAAACTTCTTCTAGAAAATTCACAAACATCTGGAAGGATTGGAATAGAAAAGGTACCGTTAAGGAGTCTGTGAGTGAGGGGATGCATAGGGGAAGGATTCTCAGTGCCAGGGGAGGGATGTTCACAATAAGAAAACAAAATGGGACTCTTACCCAAGAGAGTGGCCAGAAGAAGGTGCAAAAGAGAGTACATCCTGCAGCTCAATCTTCAACTGAGCTTGTGAACTAGAAATCTCCTCCCTCCTTTACTGGGATGAGGGCAAGCTCCTTTCTAAGATTCTGGCCAAAAAACTAAATTAGAAAGTGTCAATCTTTAAGGGGAGAGGGGATTTTCTCCTTGTAAGAATATCTGACTTAATCATTCCTCCTTACATAGAATATCCTGAGTATATTATACCTTCAAGTAACAAATGGTTTCTTGTTAATGGATAAACATTAATAAGATTTTAATTGTGAGACCATAGATTTTAGGATAGGAATCATATTTAGGCCTTAAGGGGGAAGAGATGGAATTTGTTGATTGCAGGAGATTAAATGGGAAGTGAGACCTCTTCAGGGCCAGTGTTTGAATTGAATGAAAAGCTAAAAATCACATTTTTTTGATTCCTTAGTGAGCAAAATTCCTGGACCAGGAAAAATGACTTCCAAGAGAGGGAGGCAAGGTGGATCTTTCAACATTCTAGTTTAGGGCTTTTTAAACTTTATCCACTCACAACCACTTTTCTCTTGAGAAATTTTCACATGACTCTAAGTATATAGGCATATGAAATAGATATACAAATCAAACATTAACTGATAATAAATCATTATTTCATAGCATTCAGTTATGTGACCCCACATGGGGTCACAAACCACAGTTTAAGAAGCTGGGGGCCTAGTTTTATCCTTCCACCTATCCCTGCCTTAGGTATCTATACTTAGGGCATTGGCAGAATAAATTTCCTTGGGATATAGGTAAAATTTTGCTGTCTGAATGAGGAATTTAGACTTTATAGGCTCTTGAGACATCTACTTTGCCATGCTTTTATTAAACACATTAAGTTATTTGTTAATCTTTCTATATATGCATAAAGTTTTGAACAATTAATAAATAATATAGAGATGAAAATGAAAAGAGATCTCCTAAATTGAATGGCACCTGCTAGCTCTTAATCTCATGGAATAATCCAGATCAAACTATAAACTCACAAGAGAAAGTGATAGCCTGAAGCTGGTTCCTTTAGAGACATGCAGGAACCTGCAATTTATCCCTGAGTGCCCTCTGGTGTCAGGAGATATATTTGATGAGATTGAGTATATATTAATAGAATTTATTGGATCTGACTGCTAAATAAGAATGAACACTCCCTTATTATGCATGTCATAATGGAAAATAGGAAAAAGTAAAAAATAAAGGAGAAAGACAAAGAGCCTGCTGCACAGAACATATGCAACATAGTAGAAGGGGATTCAAATTCAACAGAAAATTTGTACCTCACCTTTAGTGTCAGATATATATAATAGAGCTGATAGACCAAAAAGGAGGCTAATGTAAGAGTGAGGAGAGAGAGAACTGAGGTGATATTCAGGAATCTATAAATTATATTGCCCAGTGAATCATAGAGTAAATGAAGACATTCATAGAGAGGATGGAAAGGGCAATTGATGAATAGTCATACAGATCTAACATGCTTGTACAAATACTCTCATTGACCATCAGACTAGACCTCTGAAAGCCAAATATTTGGAATATTTCCAATAAATCATCCTGATAGCTAAACATTCTCAGGCCATTGTTTTTGAGAATGATTGTTCTTGAATCCTTTGGCAAATAATGTAAATGTAGAGAAAATACTTCTTTTATCTCTTTTAAAGGCTGTTAGGTGACTCAGTGGATAGAACAATTGGCTTGAAGTCAGGGAGATTCATCTTCCTGAGTTTAAGGCTGACCTCAGTCACTTACAACTTATGTAACCCTGGAGAAACCAGTTACTCTTCTTTGCCTCAGTTTCCTTATCTGTAAAATGAGCTGGAGAAGGAAATGGCAAACCACTGCAGTATCTTTGCCAAGAAAACCTCAAATGAGGTCATGAAGAGTCTGAAATAATGACATTCTAGATTGTTTCAATGTGTTTAAAATCTTTTTTCTAGAAAAATTGAAATGTAAAAACTCCCTAATTAAACTTAAGTGAGAAACAAATTATAAAAGTTGAAGTGAGACTGCTAAGAGAAGTCTTTAATAGGCAAAATTAAGCCACATGTGTAGATTACAAGGATATGCCAGATGGAGACAAGCAGGAGAAAATTATCCCTAAGGAAAAGAAAAAAAATAAGCAAAGCTGGAGACATGATTCAATGGAGAGAAATGAATCAGCATGTCAGGACTGGAAGGGATCGGGGAGACTATCTTCTCCAATCCAAATCTGAACAAAATGTTCTTCGATTCCTCTGTACTAAGATAACTAGCAAATGGTTTTCCAGCCTTTGTTGAAAGATCTTAAATAAGAAGAAATTGAGATAGTACACTCCCTGCCTTGGGATAGTTTTAAATGTTAAAAAAGATTGTTTTGCTTAGTTTTCTTTTTCTTTGCAACTTCTATCTATCCTTTTTAAAATCTGTCCTCTCAGGCTAATCAGAACTAATTTAATCTGACATCCACCAGATAATTTTTTTAAATAGTTGAAATCTGGCCTTGAACTAACCTATTAACTACATGATTCTGGGCAAGTCACTTAACTGTTTGCCTCAGTTCTTCCTCTGTAAAAATGAGCTGCAGAAGTAAATAGCAAATCACTCTAGTATTTTTTACCAAAAAAAAAACAAAAACAAAATTGAGTCATGAAGAGTTTGGCATAATTAAAATAACAACAATTCCAATTCTTAGTCCACTTGGAATTTCTGTCAAAGAAACAGAAACTAATGTATGAGGCCTGTAGGTTATCCATCCAACTGCACATTTTCTGGGTAATAAACTTTTTTTTTCCATCTACTTGGTTCTTCTATGCATTGTTACTCTAAACATTTTTAGCTATTATCTGTCTCATTTAGGAGCTTTTGTAATATTTGTACATTTGATGCATTCGACACCATTTCATCCACACAAGTAGAAACATCAGGAGGACCACAGAACCCTATCTTTACCAAATTCAAACTAAAAACCATAAATTCATATGTTCAAAGAATATTAAAGTTAAGTAGAGAGAGAGCTTTTCCAGTGCCAGTATGATGGTGTTCTAAATAGGCATTACCTACCCTTTTGACTTGTCATTACGTAAATCTAATTCTATTCTGAGGGAGTTTCATCAGCACTTGCTACCAGATCTCAGTTCATCAGATAAGAGTCCATTAACACATTGTGTTCCCCGCACATCCTTCTAATTTTCTGAAAGGAAATAGAATCCTTTTTAGAACTCGACTATTCTATTAATTGTATATCTACTGTTATTAAAGCTACATGCTAGGAACTATGTAACATGCCATTAGAAGGAGACTGAGGAGCAAGCTCAACTGGCACCATTCAGATAAATATAAGATCAATCTGATTTCCCAGTTTAATAATCAGCCAGTACTTTTCCTAGTATATTCTGTATATGGGGCTCCATAGCTACTAAAAGTACAGGTTGATCTGAACAAATACCTACACATTGTATAGTGACACAAACAAATTACAGAGAAGACAAATGATTTTGGAAACTGAATTCTCTTTGCAGATAGTAAAGCACTATGCAGATATAAGATACCATCAGATCTTTTCATCTTGATTTTGGAAGTCAATCCAGCTGAAGTTTCAATTACTCATGGTAATACTTTATTGCTTCAGCTCCCCTCCTCTGCAATGCTGTGTGATCTTTTTGAGGTAGGAGCTTAGACATCTTAATTTATGTCCGTACTTAGCATAGAACTTGGCACAGAATATTTGGCATGCACACACATACACACACACACACACACACACACACACACACACACACACACACATAGATATATGGGGCAGCTAGATGTCACCATAGTGCATAGAGTATGGGGCCTTTGGTCAATTGGACCTTAGTTCAAATCTAGCCTCAGGTCCTGGGCAAATCGCTTAACCATGTTTGCCTCAGTTTCTTCCACTGTAAAAAGAGCTAAAGAAGGAAAGGGCAAACATCTCTAATATCTTCTTCTTTACCCCCAAAACCTCACATGGGATCACAAAGAGTCTGACTGGATTCAACAACAACTTACTCCTTAATTCTTGCTAATATTTAACTGCTATTTTTCACTACTTAAATCCTTACTGATTAATAGTAGGAAGTTAATTCTAGTAGCAAGGAGTTATTACTACTTAACTCCTTACTATTCATTAGTAGTGGTTAATTTTTGTGTCTTTCCTCTGTTGATTATTTCAAATTTGCCCTGTATGTAGCTTGTTTGTATATGGTTTTTGCATGTTGTCTTCTTCATTAGACTATGAGCTCCTTGAGAGCAGGAACTGTCTTTGACTTTTTATTATTAGTAGTATTAGTATTAGTATTTTTAGGACAGTATAGTATCTGGTATATAGTAAGTACTTCATAAGTGTTTATTAACTGGCATAGGAGATACTTAAAAGCCAATTTGATTACTGATAGAAATTTCTTCAGTGTTCTAGATAGCACCCAACCATGCTTTCTGAACTGTGAAATTCTCATTCATGTTCCCCATAAATTCTCCGTTGATTTACCAAAACTCTCAGAAGGTTTCCTCTAGGTCTTAAAATATTTCATTGGTACTAATAGAGCATATGCACTGGACCTCCCCTATCTCTCATTGACTATCCCTACGCAGCTTGTTGCCCTACTTTGTAGATCATAAATTTCCTGGATAATGTCCTTTTTTGCTTCTTTTTACTCTTATAGGTGAATCTTTCTCATATACCATGAAAGCTGTTCCAATGTTAAGGAAAAACCATAGTGCATAAGAAACATATTAATTTTCCATTTTTATGAGATCAACCAAAGGACATATTGTTGCTATTTTTCAGTCATTTTCAACTGTTCATGACTCCAAAGACAAATACATGGGAAAGATACTGAAGTGGTTTGTCATTTTCTTCTCTAGCATGTCCGCATTTTACAGATGAGGAATTGAAGCAAATAGAGATTAAGTAACTTGCCAGTATCACACAGTTACTAAGCGGGGTGAATTCAAATTTGAACTCAGATCTTCCTGAATCCAGGCCTGGTGCATTATCTAGTACACTACCTATCTATCCCAAAAGACATATTGTCATCGCTCAGTCATTTTCAATCTTTTCAAACTCCATGGGACCCCCATTTGGGAGTTTTTTTGTCAGAGATACTGAAGTGGTCTGTAATTTCTTTCTCCAGATTATTTTACAGATAAGGAAATTGATGCAAACAGGATTAGGTGATTTGTCTAGTATCACACAACTAGTAAGAGTCTGAGACCAGATTGGAATTCAGGAACATGAATCTAAATTTAGCATGCAATTCACTTTGCCACTTAAGTGGTTAAAGGACATTAACAGTAAAAGATATGTATTTAAACAAAAAATAAGTGCCAAGGAAATTTTCCCACATAGTCACAGGGATACAGCCTCCACAAATTTCCACAGTGCTGGATGTGTGAATAACATACATGTTCAGGAAACATGCATGAAAGAAAGAACAATCAGGGCAGCCCATATTCTCAAGGGGCATATTTCTTATTTTTTCAAATAGTTTATATAGCATTGGAATTAATTGTTCTTTAAATGTTTGGTAGAATTCACATGTAAATCCATCTGGTCCTGGGGATTTTTTCTTAGGGAGTTGGTTAATAGCTTGTTCTATTTCTTTTTCTGAAATGGGACTATTTAGACTACTTATTTCTTCCTCTGTTAATCTGGGCAAGCTATATTTTTGAAGATATTCTTCCATTTCATTTAAGTTATCGAATTTATTGGCATAAAGTTGGGCAAAGTAGCTCCTAACTATTGTTCTAATTTCCTCTTCATTAGTGGCCAGTTCTCCCCTTTTCATTTTTAAGACTAACAATTTGCTTTTCGTCTTTCTTTTTTTAAATCAGATTTACTAAGGGTTTGTCTATTTTGTTGGGTTCTATGAAAAAAACCAACTTTCATAGAACCAACTTTTAGTTTTATTAATTAATTCAATAGTTTTTTTTTTTTAACTTTCAATTTTATTTATCTCACCTTTTATTTTTAGAATTTCAAGTTTCCTGTTTGTCTGGGGGTTTTTAATTTGTTCCTTTTCTAGCTTTTTTAGTTGTAAGCCCAATTCGTTGACCTTCTCTTTCTCTATTTTATTCAAGTAGGCCTATAGAGATATAAAACTTCCCCTTATTACTGCTTTGGCTGTATCCCACACATTCTGGTATGATGTTTCATTATTGTCATTTTCTTGAGTGAAGTTATTAATGATGTCTATGATTTGCTTTTCACCCAATCATTCTTTAGTATGAGATTATTTGGTTTCCAATTATTTTTTGGTCTATTTTCCTCAAGGGGCATATTTCAAGTGGAGACTCTTTCCTTCTCCAGAATTGCTATTTTCTGCTTTTTTTCCATCAAATCAATTATATTATCTGCTAGCATGGGAATTTCATTGAATTGTAGGTTCAAGTGGTAGAAGCTGATCCTGTCTCTTCATGGACCATTTTCTCCTCTATTCTGTTGGTTCTCTGTAGCATTGTCTTTTCTTTTCTCTTCCTTCCTTCCTTCCTTCCTTCCTTCCTTCCTTCCTTCCTTCCTTCCTTCCTTCCTTCCTTCCTTCCTTCCTTCCTTCCTTCCTTCCTTCCTTCCTTCCTTCCTTCCTTCCTTCCTTCCTCCCTCCCTCCCTCCCCTCTTTCCCTTCCCTCCTTCCCTCCCTCCTTCCTTCCTTCCTCCTTCCCTCTCTCCCTCCCTCCTTCCTTCTTTCCTTTCTGTCTTTCACTGTCTTTTGTTTGAGCCATAAACTAGCTAGTCTCTTCAGGTCCTCTGCTGCCCTCTAGGGACCACTGCTGATCTATGTTTGAATCACTGATGTTATACAAAGGGAGGTATGCAATTGTTACAGCCCAGAGGTGGAATAGTGGGGTGGGGTATTCCACCTTTATTTATTCACTTGTCTATTGATTGATTGGTTAATGAATCATACATACAGCCATACTCAGCCACCAAAAATAGCCAGGAGATCCACATAAATCCTCAGCATTTTTATACATTAACAACACAATCCAACAGCAAGAGATACAAAGAGAAATTCCATTCAAAATAACGGTCGATAGTATAAAATATTTGGGAATATATCTACCAAAGGAGAGTCAGGAATTATATGAGCAAAATTACAAAACACTTGCCACAAAAATGTAAGGGCCCTTTAAATGGGCGGACACAGTGCATCGGGAGATTGAGGCCCAGAAGTATTAGGACTGCCCTTGGGCGGGATCCTGGCCATATTGAGATAGCTTCGTAATGGGTGACTCTCTCGCTGATTGGCTGTGTGTGTGACCTCACAGGCCCTATATAAGCCCACTGCAGGCAGCAACCGCCCTCTTTAATCTCCTGCTGTTCACCCTGGCTCCTAGCCTGGGTGGCCAAGCCAAGATGGGTAGCCGAAAGAGGTAAGGATTTTGGTAGTGAACACATGGGTCTTCTGACCAGGTGTTCACCAGGGAACCAACAAGTCAGGGCATCAGTCAGGGCATTATGTGAGTAGGTATAATAAAGGCTTTTAAGATTACACGTGGTTGTTCTTGAGTGCGCTACCGGTTACTAAGCTATAGATTCAAGAGATTGTGGCCAGAGACCTTAGAAGGCCTCAGAGGAGGCGAGCCGGGTAGAGCTCACACTGCAAAGGACAGTGGTCAAAGGTGCTCTGGTGGGTCTAGGACAGACTAGTAATTGTAACTGCCAGGAGAGCACGTTACACAAAAATAAAGTTAGATTTAAATAATTGGAAAGACATTCAGTGCTCTTGGATAGGCCGAGTGAATATAATTAAGATGACAATACTCCCTAAACTAATCTATTTATTTAGTGCTCTACCAATCAGACTTCCAAGAAACTATTTTAATAACCTAGAAAAAATAACAACAGAATTCATATGGAACAATAAAAGGTCGAGAATTTCAAGGGAAGTAATGAAAAAAAATTAAGTGAAGGTGGTCTAGCTGTACCTGATCTAGAACTGTATTATAAAGCAACAGTCACCAAAACCATTTGGTATTGGCTAAGAAATAGACTAGTTGATCAGTGGCATAGGTTAGGTTCACAGGGCAAGATAGTGAATAAAAATAGCAATCTAGTGTTTGACAAACCCAAAGATCCCAAATTTTGGGATAAGAATTCATTATTTGACAAAAACTGCTGGGGAAAACTGGAAATTAGTATGGCAGAAACTAGGCATGGACCCACATTTAACACCACATACTAAAATTAGATCAAACTGGGTCCAAGATTTAGGCATAAAGAACGAAATCATAAATAAATTGGAGGAACAGGGGATGGTTTACCTCTCAGACTTGTGGAGGAGGAAGGAGTTTGTGTCCAAGGGAGAACTAGAGACCATTATTGATCACAAAATAGAAAATTTTGATTACACCAAATTAAAAAGTTTCTGCGCAAACAAAACTAATGCAAACAAGATTAGAAGGGAAGTAACAAATTGGGAAAACATTTTTACAGTTAAAGGTTCTGATAAAGGCCTCATCTCCAAAATATACAGAGAATTGACTTTAATTTATAAGAAATCAAGCCATTCTCCAATTGATAAATGGTCAAAGGATATGAACAGACAATTTTCAGATGATGAAATTAAAACTATTTCCACTCATATGAAAGAGTGTTCCAAATCACTATTGATCAGAGAAATGCAAATTAAGACAACTCTGAGATATCATTACACACCTGTCAGATTGGCTAAGATGAGAGGAACAAATAATGATGCATGTTGGAGGGGCTGTGGGAAAACTGGGACACTGATGCATTGTTGGTGGAGTTGTGAAAGAATCCAACCATTCTGGAGAGCAATCTGGAATTATGCCCAAAAAGTTATCAAAATGTGCATATCCTTTGACTCAACCATACTACTACTGGGCTTATATCCCAAGGAAATACTAAAGAAGGGAAAGGGACCTGTATGTGCCAAAATGTTTGTGGCAGCCCTTTTCATAGTGGCTAAAAGCTGGAAGATGAATGGATGTCCATCAACTGGAGAATGGTTGGATAAATTATATAATTGGGTAATTCATATAAAACAGTATATGAGTGTTATGGAATATTATTGTTCTGTAAGAAATGACCAACAGGAGAAATACAGAGAGGCTTGGAGAGACTTACATCAACTGATGCTGAGTGAAACGAGCAGAACCAGAAGATCATTATACACTTCAACAATGATACTGTACGAGGATGTATTCTGATGGAAGTGGATATCTTCAACATAGAGAAGAGCTAATCCAATTCCAATTGATTAATGATGGACAGAATCAGCTACATCCAGAGAAGGAACACTGGGAAATGAGTGTAAACTGTTATTTTTACCTTCTGAATCCAATTCTTCCTGTGCAACAAGAAATTTGGTTCTACATACATATATTGTATCTAGAATATATTGTAATATATTTAACATGTATAAGACTGCCTGCCATCTGGGGGAGGGGGTTGGGGGAGGAAGGGAAAAAATCTGAACAGAAGTAAGTGCAAGGGATAATGTTGTAGAAAATTACCCATGCATATGTACTTTCAAAAAAAAAGTTATAATTATAAAATAAAATAAAAATTAAATTAAAAATAAAAAGATAGCCAGCATAAGCTCTCTGATTTATATTGTCTCTATTTTGAATTTTTTTGTTCTGCATCAAGCACCTGTTTCTTAAACTCAGCCTAGTGTTTAAATGTGGGAAAGCACACCTCTCTGCTCACTAATAGGGTCCATGTAAATCACCTCAGAAATTTCACTTTCTAAGACTGGAGAGCAAGAGTAGAGCAATTGATTTTTTGGTTTGGTTTTGTTTTGCATTTATGTTAACAATAAAATTGCTGGTCTTCTTATATATGTCATCTCCCTATCTCCCCTATGCATCATTTTGTGCCTTTTAATTCAATTGCAACTCTGATTTTGCAGAAATTTGGGGAGTTTATGACATAACCAACCAATATCCCTAGATAATATTAGGGTTAAAAAGATGGGGTTTTGTGCCAAGAGGTAGTTTGGAGTCATTGTTGTTGTTTAATGATTTATAAAAAATTATTAGCTAATTTTTTTTGCTTGTTTGTTTCAATTTCTTATATAATATGGATGAAATAACCACCACATTTTCCAATGGCAAAGATCATAGACTAAACAGTTTCAAACTCTTAAGAATTTTTGCATCATCCTTATGACAACTGGAAGATCAAATGTTAAGTTGTTCAGTTACTGTTGTTTAGTTATTCAGCCATCTCTCACTATATGTGACTTTTTCCATAGGGTTTGTTTTGTTTTGTTTTGTTTGGCAAATACACTGTAGTACTTTGTCATTTGCTTCTCCAGTGTGTTCCCATTTTACAGACGAGGAACTGAGGCAAATAGGGAGTCAACTGACTTGCCCAGGATCACACAGATAGTTAATATCTGAAGCTAGATTTGAACTCAGAATTTCCAGACTCCTGGCCCGATTTTCTATCCACTGCACCATTTAGCTGCACCTTTGTGCACAGTCATAATTTCTTGTTATTTATTTGTTTTTCAGTTGTGTTTGACTCATTGTGATTCCATTTGGGGTTTTCTTGACAAAGGCACTACACTAGTTTGCCATTTCCTTCTCTATTTAATGTTACAGATAAAGAAACTGAGACAAACAGAGTTAAATGACTTGTCCAATAAGTGCCTGAGGTCAGATTTGAACTCAGAAAGTTGCCTATTCCCAGAATACTATGTCTTGTGCCACCTAGCTATAGTTTGTAAACCTATATTATTTAAATTTAGCAAATATTTGTTGAAACACTGACAAGGATTACTTACCTTTTTAATTTTCATTTTCTGCCATGAAAATTTACTACCTTGAATCTAGAAATATTTAACATGAACATAAGCTTTTAAAAAAAAATTATCTTATTCATCTAATGATTTTCACCAAAGAATTCTTGAGACAAAATTCAGATGTAATCCTGATTAGAATTGTTTTTGAATATCTTAAATTAAATTCAGATTCACCTTTATATAGTAAAATAGCATTGTTCCTACTTACAATCTGAAAATATTTTTTTTCTTTTCTGTGACAATTTATGTAAATTGAGTTTCTAAAAAGTATTCCCAGTATAAATAAACTTCATTGAAATGTCTGTTTTCATTGTTCTGGTTCATTTTTAGTATCATACAAACATCAGCCCACTATCCTCACACAATACTGGTTCTATAATATAGAAAATGAAAACTATGAATTTTAATTATCTGATTATATTTAATAATATGATTAATGCAAAAACAGGAACAAGATTAAACAAACTATGACTTCATTGTCATGCTCAAAAGAACTGAAACTTATCTTATTACTATGTTCTTGAGAAGTCAAGGGTGTAGTTATAGACTACCACTTCTTAAGCAAAACATAACAAAACAAAACAAAGCAAAACCATAAATCTATTGAACAAAGAATTCATTCTTTACCTGTAGTTAATAGATTGAGACCTTCTGGAGATTCATATAAAACAGTATGCATTTCCCTGTTGTAAAGTATCATCTACATATTTCTACTACTACTATTTCTGAGCTCTGGCAAAATCTTCTGATATTAAATGGGCATTTCCTCTTTATATTTCTGTTTACTCCTGAGTTTTTATTTCAGTGTTTCTACTCAGCATTGTGTTTTGTTTTTTTTTATCAAAAATGCTTTAAAATCTTCTATTACATTACAAATCCATCTTTTTCACCTTATTGGATTATATTCTGTTTCTTTGGGAAAGTTATTTTGGTTGTAAATATTTGTCTTTTGCATTTTGGAATGCTATATTTCATTTGTTCTGATCCTTTATAGTGATACCTATTAAATCTTGTTCACCCCAACTGTGATTCCTCTGAGGAACTCTTGTTTGTAGTATTTTTTTTGACTTGGAAAATCTAGATTTTGGCTATAATGTTTCTGAGAATTTTCATTTGGGGGTTTCTTTTAAGAGATAATTGGTGGATCCCCCATTTTTACTTTACCTCCTTATTCTAATATGGCTGGGCATATTTCTTTCATGATTTTTTGAAGTGTGATATCCAATTATTATTTTATTTATACAAATATATGAATTTAAAAATTGTTTTTCATTGATCTATTTTCCAAGTCAGTTTTTTATGTGAAATACTTTACATTTTCTTCTATTTTTTTCAATCTTTGATTTTGTATTAATATTTCTTGCAATCTCATGAAGTCACTTACTTATGTTTGGCCCAGTTTAATTTTCAAAGAATCTACTGTTTGAATGAGAGTTTATAATCTCTCATATTAAGCTGTTAATTCTCTTCTCAGGTTTTTCTCCAATGCTCTAATTTTTTTTCAGTTATTTTTCTACTGCTGTCATCTAAATTGTAATTATCAAAAAAAATCTACTTACTTTACTTTTTTTAGGAATTCTAATTAAAATTTATACGAAATCAAACCATTCTCCAATTGATAAATGGTCAAAGGATATGAACAGACAATTCTCAGATGATGAAATTGAAATTATATCCACTCATGAAAGAGTGTTCCAAATCACTACTGATCAGAGAAATGCAAATTAAGACAACTCTGAGATACCACTACACACCTGTCAGATTGGCTAAGATGACAGGAACAAATAATGATGAATGTTGGAGGGGCTGTGGGAAAACTGGGACACTGATACATTATTGGTGGAGTTGTGAAAGAATCCAGCCATTCTGGAGAACAATTTGGAACTATGCCCAAAAAGTTATCAAACTGTGCATACCCTTTGACCCAGCATTGCTGCTATTGGGCTTATATCTCAAAGAAATACTAAAGAGTGGAAAGGGACCTGTATGTGCCAAAATGTTTGTGGCAGCTCTTTTTGTTGTAGCTAGAAACTGGAAGGTGAATGGATGTCCATCAATTGGAGAATGGTTGGGTAAATTATGGTATATGAAGGTTTTGGAATATTATTGCTCTGTAAGAAATGACCAGCAGGAGGAATACAGAGAGGCTTGGAGAAACTTACATCAACTGATGCTGAGTGAAATGAATAGAACCAGAAGATCGCTGTACACTTCAATGTTGTATGAAGATGTATTCTCATGGAAGTGGATATCTTCAACACAAAGAAGATCCAACTCACTTCCAGTTGATCAATGATGGACAGAAACAACTACATCCAGAGAAGGAACACTGGGAAATGAATGTAAATTGTTAGCACTACTGTCTATCTACCCAGGTTACTTATACCTTCGGAATCTAATACTTAATGTGCAACAAGAAAATGGTATTTACACACATATATTGTATCTGGGTTATATTGTAACATATGTAAAATGTATGGGATTGCCTGTCATCAAGGGGAGGGAGTAGAGGGAGGAGGGGATAATTTGGAAAAATGAATACAAGAGATAATATTATAAAAAAATTACTCATGCATATATACTGTGGAAAAAATATAAATAAAAAAATAAGTAATAAAAAAAGGAATTCTAGTTAATTTGGGAGCTAATCTGTGTTTTTCTTGAAGATTTTGCTTCTTGGTATTTTGGAGTTATTTTCCTGAGTTTCTTTTTGGGGCATCTTTTGTATCACATTATACTTTTAATTTGTTATTGTTACTTGCTCTTCTAATTGTACATCTTTGTTTTAGGACTATGCTCTGTGTACTTCTTTCTGGAGGGAGTGTTATGACATTGTATCATTCTAACTTGTCAATCTGGTGTTCAGTTACTACAATCTTTAGAGTTTCTGAATTACTCAAAAATAGCAAGAGTTGTTTGAGCCAGAGATCCACAGCGTTCCAGGGAATCTTATGTAACCACTTCCCCAGGTCTATTCTGGTCATTACCCCATTGACTTTCTATGCTTCAAGCTCCAATTTTTGGCTAGCCAGTATAGCTTTCTCCTGAATATTGATCTAGTAGACAGTGGCTGCCCAGACTCTTTAAGTTGGCAGAAAGGAACACTAGGTTCAGAATGACTGTGCTACTGGACTGTCTCCATACTGAGCCATCCAAAATAAAGACAGATAAGTAGGTAGATAGATAGATAGAAAGAAATATATAGATGTACCCCCATATGTATGATATGTTTATCATATATGTGTATGTCTGTCTATGTGGGTATATATACAGATAAATTACAAATCATATTTTGGGTAACAGGTATTTTTCATCCATTTGGCTTTTCTTATCATGAAAAGAGCATTGATTTTGAATACAAGAACTTAGATTTGAATCGTGGCTTTGACATGAATTATCTGTGTGTGCTTTGGAAAGCTATCTCACACCCCTAGTTCCCAGTTTCCTCAATTATAATATTAGGGAAATGGAATAAATGGTCTACTTCTAAATCTAAAATCTATTATTCCTCTGTGTGAATTGTTAGGCCAGTCTCTCTTTGTTGGTGCCTTAGATCTCACAGACAAAGTATTGTGGGTTTCGGGGCGTGATTACAGTCATCTAAAATTAGGAACACCTGGAAGACCTCATCATGTAAAGTGTTAGCTCTTCCATAGGTATTCTGTGCTTCATATTTTCCATATGACAATAGCAAACACCTTGGAAAGCACCTGCTTACCTGTTTTATACCTGACTTTATACTTATAAAGTTACCAAGCAATTATCTCTGTGCCAACATCAACCAAGAATGTTGCATGACCTTAGCAGATGCATGGGAAACTCCTTGTTGAGTGAGAGTATTTAACTTTGTGTTTTACTATACTGAGGGAAATGTTTTTTGTTGTTTTTGTTCTTTTATAATCAACAGACAATAATTACTGCAAAATTGTGTATTCTCAGAACTTTATAATCTGTTTTGTGACTATGAAGATGTGGTCTTTGGAAGAGATCATAAGTCACAGCCAACTTGTTCTTTTGTCATGTTTTAATTCAGAATCCTCTGAATATGTGTGTAAATTATTGGCATTAATGTTTTTAAAGAAAAGAAATAAATGTTAGTTGAATTGGGATAAATTGAAGAGATAATAACTAGAGGGATAAATAAGGACCCAATCATTTTTATTTGAGGAAGTTTTGGGGGTAAATAATGCTAACACTTTGCTACTTTAGTTTGCTCTCCCCTGAGATGTCATGAAAGTCAATTTAAATGTGTCTTCAGTAGTTTTCTGCTTATGCTATCTTTTTTTTCCTGTGCGGAATATTAGCTCACATTTATATAACATTTTAAAATTTGCAACTTTCTTTGGAGAAACTACTCAAGTATACTTGCCAAAAAAAAATGGAATCACAAAGAATTAGACACCATTGAAACTACCAAATGAAAATAATATATAATATTTTAAAATTTGCAAGACCCTCTAAACATATTATCTCGTTTGAACTTCATAAGAAACTTATGATGTAATATCTTTATCTTACAGTTGTGATAGTTTGGACATAGGAATATTCAATGGCTTGCCCAGAATATCAAGGCTAACAAGCAGAGTTGGGATACAAATTACCATTCTTGATTCTGAAACTAGGGTTCTTTCTACTTTTACCATGATATCTCAGCACTGCTCCAAACCTACATGGATCCCATTTTCCTTTCCAATTTCATTCTCTTAAATGCATGTCTACCTTTTGGCAAGATACATGGAATACTGAGTTGTTAATGTTCAAATACAGTATTTCCTCTGTTATTGTTGACAGGAACAAATCATTAGAGAACACTAAGAAACCTACTCCATTTGCGATCTATTTGTGTGCTCCATTTAATCTATGAATACTTTAGTTCATATATGGGTCTCATTGTTTTGATTTTTTAAAAATTATTTATTCATTTATTTACTTATTTACAAAGCATATGCATGGGTAATTTTTCCAACATTGAGGTCTCATTGTTAATAACAAATTAATTGATAACAAACACACAATAGTGTATGCATGAACACACATACACACATAAACACATGTGTGCTCAAGGTGCTAATCAGCTTTGATGGCTGATCAAGTTCCAGATACCCATTCTGATATCTAAACAATAAAATAGCACAATTAGTAGTATTCAAGAAAATTAGCACTGTCCAGAACCACAGGCAGGTTGGTTTCTTGTGACTCCAGTAATTAGGACTACTATTGTTTTATACTCAAGCAATAACCTTTTTCAACAATAAATATCTAAGATAAGCAATATTTTGAATATATCAATCATTAGAAAAAAATTGGTAGCACTCCCTTGGAGTCAAGGCTACATTCAGGTCCTCTTGCTAGGTTTGATCTATATGTGCAATCCTCTTCTCTGGGAAAAATAAATAAATAAATGTACACATGTGTATATGAATTTATTCAGATGTGTGTATATATATATTTATATGTAAATTTTACATATATATATATATATTTATATATATTTGTAATTTAGGCAGTTAGATGATGCAGCGGACAGAGCACCAGCTCTAAAGTTAGGAGGACCTGAGTTCAAATTTGGCCTCAGACACTTAATACTTCCTAATTATATAACCCTGAGCAAGTCATTTAACCCCAATTACTTCACCCCCTAAAAAAAATTTAATTTAAAAAAAGAAAATAAGTAAGAATACCTCAATTCATGGATAGAACATTACTAAGACTTTCTAAAGATGAAAAGTAAATAGATTAAATTGACTTGAATTGAGAAATTATGCATTTGGGTCAGTAGCTGACAAACTCTGAATTTATCTCTTATCAATCTGCATCACTGCAGAATTGCTTTTCTCCTCAATTACATTTTGCTGTCTTGTGATGGAATGCCATTCAGGATCAGCAACTTTTATAATGTGCTATATCTCTCCACCTGACAAAAAAGCCCAATTGTTTGATGGTTTGATGGCTCTTTTGGCCCCTTATTTTGGCAGATAATTTTTATTTTTTCTAAGCTCTTTTGGCCCCTTATTTTGGCAACTATTTTATGTTGTTTTAATCTGGCACAAAATGGTATTAATCAAAATCAATATCAATAACTAGCCATTATGCATTATGGAGGCAGGAAGGAAGGAGGGCAAAAGAGCGGGCAGTGCTAGCAAAGGAAGCCAGTTAAAGAGGGAAATCCAGAAGAACAAACCCAGTAATAACAGAGAAGGTCACAAATAACAAGTGATACTACAGCTAGTCAGAAGCTGTTAGATAGTGTCATTATAGGAAAGAGTATGAGGTCTGATGGCTTCTCAGATCCTTTGCAGTTCTTGCCCACAATCCAAAACTGGCTATCCCCTACATGGTACCTGATATCTGGTAGAGATTGTAAAGTCTTGATATCCCAGGAGCTTTTGTTATTTAGTAGTTTTAATCACATCCTTCATTATTCCTTTTGGAGTTTTCTTGGCAAAGATACTGGAATGGTTCACCATTTCCTTCTAAAGCTCATTTTACAGATGAGAAAACTGAGGCAAACAGGGTTAAGCAACTTGCCCAGTATCTTCCTGACTCTGGGCCTGACACTCTATCCCCAGCAACACTTAGTTGCTCATATCCCAATACCTAAGGATTAGTATTGACATGTTTATAAATTCATTAATAAAATTACTTTGCTTTTATTACCAAGGATCAATATTGATATTAGAACTCCCTTAGGACCTAAGAAATAGCTGATCTGAATCTGGAGGAAAGAAAGGAGAGACCACCTCGGTCATATTGTCTTGTGCTATAACTGCCCAGAAGCAGATATGTGATCAAAGAGACAATTTGGGGGAAGCCAAGCACAGACACCAAAGCACAAGACTTAGGCAACACAAGGAACATCACTTTATTAATATGGTGTCAACAATCCAGAACAAGAGATGGGGAGTAAGGAGGGATTTAGCTATTGGCAGCAATAGTTTCCTGGATCCAGTCCACAAGCATGCAGACCTTGGTGTAGACCCCAGGCCTGTCTTTCTGAGCACAGCCATATCCCCAGGAGACAATACCCTGGAGCTCTCCATTACAGGCCACGGGACCACCTGAGTCACCCTGGAAAAGAAGAACAAGAATGAATGAGGAGGGAAATAAAGGAAAAGGCTGAAGTCTAAGCCTTATAATAAACTTGGAATCATGGGAAGAACACTTATAGCTGCCCTAGAACAACAGACTAGTTGTACAAAGTCTTCTTACAATATTACCTTCCAATAGCAGTTCCATCTCTCTAGAGCTTTAGGGCTACTTCCCTAACCTTTATTATCTTTTCATCATTGTAGTTTCAATTATGTAAGAGTCAAAATGCCTGTTTCTGATGTCGGTCCACAATTACCCCTGATTTGGGTTGCTCTTCAGCAGAGGTTCTTAATTTTGTATCTGGACTCCTTTTGAAACCTATTGAAGCCTTAGGACCTTCTCAGAATAACATCTGTTGTCTACATTCAAAAGTGCAGAGAGTACTTAATTTCAGGAAGAGGTAAATAAAAATAAAAAGGAACATTTTTTCTATTTAAGTTTATGAAGCTTTTAAATCTCTTTATAGCCTTCATGGGGATTCGAACCCCTGCTCTAGAGAGTAGAGTCCTCAGCAGGATTATAGAACTCTTTCTATTCACAGAAGCTTAGAGGGTTTCAAAGTCCTGCTCTCTTACAGATGCCTTTGGTTTCCACATCAAAAGCAGGACTTCTTAAACTTTCCACGTATTACCCCTTTTCACCCAAGAAATTTTTACACTGCCCTGAATATATAGGTATGTCAAATAGTATTATTTACTGATAATAAGTCACAATTTTGTAATCACCATATTCAGTTATGTCATCCTATATGGGATCACAATTCACAGTTTAAGAAGCTGGGACATAGACAAACAGGGCCTTACCTGGCAGGAATCCTTGCCACCCTCTAGGAAGCCGGCACAGACCATGCTGTCAGTGATCTCTCCGGGGTAAGAGGCCTTGCATTCAGCCTCAGACAGAAGAGGGGCATTCAAACATTGAAGCAGGTCAGGGTAGTTGACTGTAAAGAACATGGGAGCAGATGGAAAAGAAAGATTGGGCATCAGACACAAAAACAAGCCAAGTTCATAACCCTAAGAGCTGGATAGGGAGAAAATCTTAGTTTGGGAAAGAAACAATAGCTTGGAGGTCTTCCACTTATAAAACTTCTATATTTCTTTATATTTCTTTAATGGCAGCTGACATATTCCCCACTATTATATTCACATGCCTGTTTCAGTCCCTCACCTAGATTATTATAAGTGCTGGAATATAAACCTAAGTGTCCCCCACAGTGCTCAGCATTGTGTTTTGCACATAACAGACACTTATGACATCTATGCTGAATATATGAACATAAATAAATGTAAATAAAGTACATCTTCTTCCTTCCCTGGAGGAAGAACTGGGTGCTCATAGATTGGTAAGTCATATAAAGTTTTAAGAAGGTTCAGTCATTTTACAAGTAATAAAACTGAGACACAACACATTGATCAGCCTGCCTTAAGGATACACAGGTAGGAAGCACAGGATTTCTGTAGTCACAATGAGGAATTTAGAAGCCAGAATGACCCCCATAAAATGTACTTTGGGCAAGTAGTTGACATGAATGAGGCAATTTATAAGTCAGGAAGAAAGGCCTCATGTGGGGCTAGACACACGGACATATAGAGCTCAATGTGGGGAGGGATCCTAGGACACTTAGGATTCAGTGGTACGGAGATAGAGACCCTGGGACATTGCAAAGAGGGGAGGGAACAGGCAGAACTAAGCAGCATCTTACTTGAGTAATAGATGCTCAGAAGGAGGAAATTAGTAGTTTTCTATTCTAACTGTTTTCATTAAGAAGGTGATAAATTCAGTTATTTTTTGCCTGACAAAGGAGTACTTGTATTATCGCTGTTTTCTCAGTTCCAGGGCCCTGAGAGGGACAAGGCAGTAGTTCTCTGCATCATAGTTAAGAACTCAAAATGTAGAGTTTCAATGGCCCTACTACTTAACGCCTATATAATCATGGATAAATGGCATTCTCTCTGGGTCTATTTCCTCATCTATAAAATGAGGTAGTTAGACAAGAAAACTTCTAAGTTCTCAATGGAAGTTCCCATGTAAAAGAGAGTTTCTCAGTCCCTGAGCCAGAAAATCTTTTCATTTCTTCTGGAAGCCAGAGGGAAACTGGTTGGAGAAGAAAGAAATGCTTCCCAGAATAAACTTGGAGGCTCAGCTGCAGAAATTGTTCCTTACCTCCCCTGCAATGGTGTTGATTCACTATGTATTTTGAGGATAGTCAGGAACAAGGGAGAAGCTGACCAAAGGTTAGGGTGCCAGTGGAAGAGAAGGAATATGAGACAGGACAATGCTACTCACCACCAGAGCTCAGAGTATTGCCCCAACCAGAGATAAGGCACTCAGTGCCTGCAGGGGCACAGGCCTTGGGCAAGGAGATGGTGTTCACATACTCATTCAGGATGGCAGGAGTTTTCAACTTGATCAGCATGATATCATTATCCAGAGTCCAATAGTTGTAGCCAGGGTGGCGGATGACCTTTTCTGAGTCAATAAACTGTTCATTTCCTTCCTTGGCTTCAATGTTGTGTTCTCCCAGTCTCACTTGGATGCGACTGAAAGGAAGTAGAATCTTCTTCAATACCAGGAATATCCCCTAAGATATTTTCTTCTTACCCCAGGGTGCACAGTTTCCTTACAATTCTCGAGGTCATGAATCATTGACCAACTCTAGAGGCCTAGGGACAGAATGGGGACTAGCTTGGGGCAGTTGGGATTTAGTATTGGTCAAGGCAGTGTATAGTATGGTTCCTCCACTCCCACCCCAAGAGAAGCACCCACCACAGGACTGGACCATTCCTTCACCCAATACTTGAGCTGTCACTCCTGCCCTCCTCCCAACTCATAGCTACAAGTCTTTTCCCTGCGTGTGACTTGCCACTTTATCCTGTGCAGATTCTTATTGTTGCCATCTCTGGACTTTTTAATCACTCTATCATCTCCAGTACAAAACATGCTCACAGTCTTCTGATCCCATCTCAATCCCTGACTCAATTCAAATTTCCATTGAAAGGAAGCTTTCTATTTCCTCAGATTCTTCAACTGTCCTTTCTTCTTTCTCCATTAGATCTTAATCACTTACAGGAGTAGTCATGCAGTCATACTGTGGACATCTCCACACTACAATCCCGTCAAGGAAATTTGCCAAATTTATCTTACTTTGAGGGTGGAGGATAGTTTTGCAGACCTAATGACAAAAACTTAACTCCTACTTCAGGGGAAATATAGGGTTGGGTCATATTTAGTGCATAAACTCTTATGATTTTTATTATAACCATAAAGGTAAGTGGAAAAGAACATTATCATATAAATTTGGGAAGCCATGCTTTTTCTTCAACTCCAGGGTTCTTGCTAATCCATTATGGGATCCTCCCCATAGAGGGGGAAGTGGAGAAATTAGCAAACTTGCATATAGATCTTCCTTTTTCCTTCCCCACCACTAACTCCTCTCCCATTTCTGAACTATCAAAAAAAAAAAAAAAAAAGGAAGATGTCATTGCTGAGAATTTTTCCTGATACTCTCAGCTCTTGCCCAGCTTTCCTCTTGACCTTTATAAGAGGCTCTATACCTGGAGTTGAGTATGTTCTGTCACTTACGATTGGTAGCAGTGAGCAGCAGACACCACCCACTGTTCATTGATGAGAGAGCCTCCGCAGAAGTGGTAGCCAACATTCAGGGATGCCTGGTAAGGGACAGATGCCTCCTGGCATGTTTTGCCCCCAACAATCTTGTCATCATCATTGGAGAAAGCAACTTCAGGTGGAAAAAGAAACAGACCACAAATTGAGCTCTGGACATGATTTCTATGATTCATCTTCATAAATTCCTTTTAAATTTTTTTTCTTTTCTTATCAAATTTATTTTGTTTTTATTACACATTGCTTTTGAATCATGTTAGGGCAGAAAAATCAGCAAAAAAGTGGAAAACCATGGAAAAGATAAAAAAAGAAAAAGAAAAAAAAAAAGAAATGAATATAGCATGTGTTGATTTACATTCAGTTTCCATAGTTCCTTTTTTTAGATGCATATGTCATTTTATGTTGCAAGTCTATTGGGATTGCTTTGGATTACTGAACCACTGAGAAGAACAAAGTCTTTCATAGTGGATCATCACATGTTCCTGCTGTTATTGTGTACAATGAATTCTTGGTTCTTAAATTTTTTTTAAATGTAAGTTTCTTTTGAATCTGAGACTCTATGTCTCCCTGATACTAGGATGATTGCAATTATGGCCATTATTAACATTGTCATCAATTCACTAGTAAATCATTCCTGTATCTTTGACAAGAAAATTCCAAAGGGGTCTTGGAGAGTGTAACACATGACTGAAAAATAACTCCGGTAACGTCAAATTGTGATGATGAACACAGTAGAGAGAGAAACTACCAACCTTACATTGACTAGCCAGGTTAGAGTAATCTTTTTTAAAAAATTATTTATCAATTAATAAGCACTTATTAAATTTCTACTTCTATGCAAGTCTATGAAAATAAAAATCCAAAAATAAAATAGCCCCTACCCTCAAGGAGCTTGCATTTTACTGAAGAGACAAAATATCAGTATATCTATGAAATACAAAATAAATGTATCTTCTCCCAGTCTTCAATCTTCCCATATACCCTGGACACTGATTCCTTTTTTTCATGCAAATTCCTTTCTCCAAAATGTAGGAAATCCCACTTTAATTGTTTTTTTAATCGCTCTCAGTTTTCTTCACCAGTTCCAGGTCATTTGGAGCTTGATGATTCCTAATACTATTCTGCTTCTAGTACTGGGCCATCACTGGCACTTATTTTTTTTTTCTATTAGAAACCATGTCTCACCAGGACTTTTCACAAAAGACAATTTTATAGGAAGCTTTAATTCGTATTCTGGTTTGGTGAGATTTCTGCAGTTAGTGGTCTTATTTGGAAAGGAATGGACTGGTGACAAAGGAATCTCTATGAAAGCATGACATTCTTAAGTTTAACTTACATTATTAACATTTTCTCCATCACTTTCTTAAGTATAGACAATTAATGAGCAGAAGAGGAAGGCCCAATTGGTAGCTCTTGCTAATTTTCAAAGTGTAAATAATCAAATTGAAAATGTAATTATAGAACTGGGTTCTGGCTGAATCTAGAATATCTCTGAGTTTAGAGGAAACGTCTTGTGGGCGTATATCAGACATGGTTGAATATTAAATGATGAGAAGAGAATGAAGACATATAGGAAATGAAGAGAGGATCAATGAAAGGGGGAAAAGCTATGCAAATAGACAAGGAAGAAACAGAAAACCAGAGTTGCTGGAAACAGAAGGGTATAATGAGAGAAAGAAATAAGAAGTGACTCTGAAGGAATAATGAGGGAAGTAATCATGAGGGGAACTCACCAGCTGCTCCTATGAAGGACAGGATAAGTAGGAACCTCATGTTGACAGAGGTGTGCTTGACATTGATGAAAGTTCCCAGCTTTATACCTCTGTGTGTGTGTGTGTGTGTGTGTGTGTAGTTGGGGAGGTCACTTTTCTTCTTAACAGATAACACCTGTTAATTTTCCCTTTCCTTGTATTTTATATCAGCTTTAGTGTATTTACCTATTTTTAGAGACAAATGACTTGAAGATAATAAAATTTCTGTAGTCAGACAGAATGTTTGATTTCCATGAAGATTTCTGAGATATGATAAAGCAAAATAGGCAAGTTCTCTATAGAAGGAAGTCAGGAATGTTTTAATGACGTATTCTACTTGCTTAGGATAATAATGTTCTTGATGATGATGATGTGGTGAAGGAAGAAGGACTAAAAGTTACCTGAAACTTTGAAAAACCTACTTAGAGATAGATTAGCCTAGCATGTTTGGGGGTGGGGGGCTCTAATAAAAAATGAAATCAATAGGGAAGTATCATCTGCTTTTGAGGAAGAAGGCCCTCCTTCCAGCTCAAATCCTAAGTCATAAGATTGTGAGGACTCCAATGCTAATGGGATTTAGAAAACAAAACCAGGTCTTCTTGCTGGTTTCAACTTGCCTACCCCCTCTTATTTACTTCAGGTGAGTGCCAACCAGGAAATATCATGATCAAAATTTTTAAAAGGAGACTATTACCATTTTCATCATCACTATCATTTAGGCAGGGAAAAGTAGAACAAAAGTAGTTATCAGGGAATGAAAATATGAGGGTAAAAAAGGTAAAGAGGAATCTATCTACCTAGATCAGAATAAACTACATTTCAGAATGTTTGATGAAGTGGTTGATTTGATTACTGAATAAGCTGTAAATAATCTTTGGAAAACCATGGGAAAAACTTTCAGAAATATGGAGTTACCTATAGCTCCACCTTCCCAATAATTTGCACAATAATGAAGATAGAATGAAGAAAATGGTTAGGGTGATTAAGATAGTGATCACAAAAAGATGATGCCTTCTCAGAAAAATAAAAAGAATTATTAAATGTGAGTAAGCAAATAAAAAATTGCAATTTAAATATTATTAATTTAAAGATCCCAAAGGGAATATATCCAAAGGGTTGAATAGTCACAATCATTCCATAAATAAAATTGGAGTCATTCTAACACATTAATGAGTCAACATACATCAAAATGGATGACAAATATTCTCAGAAAAGTTATATAAGGAAACAAATATCTGGAATCTGTGAAGGAAAATCTGTTTAAATTTTTTTAAGGGAAGGGAGAAATTTTTTTAAAATATGGAATTTAACAGTATTGATAGGATTATGGAAAATTTAAAATATGAAATCAGTAAGAAATAAATGTGTTTTAGCTGGAAGTCAAAATATCAAAAATGGTAAAAGAAGTAGCAAACTAAGATCAAAGAGCAACTTGACTGGAAAAAAGAATTGAAAACTTTGCTAATAATGCTGGAACCAAAAAAAAAAAAAGAGGTTTAGAGAGGTGATTTAGAAGTCGATGGAATCTCTACAGAATGAAAAGGATGAACTATATATTTCAGGAAGTTGCACAAGAATTGTTTTCTATAATTATTAAGTCCAAAGGACAGATTGCAAATCAAAGAATCTATTTGGCACTCTAAAAGATGAAAGTCAGATTCAAGTCCCTGAGATGGCTATCTCCATTTGATGTCTTCATTTTTTTTTCCTCCCAGGTTCTTAACTCTCTATGGTCTGCCTTATTATTTAACTGAAACTACTCTCTGTAAAGTTATCGATGCTATCTCATAAAATCTGATGACTTTTTTTCAATACTCATACCTCTTGGCCACTCTTCTGACTGATACTCTTTCCTCACCAGGTTTTTGTATCCCTATTTTATCTTGATTCTTCTCTTACCTGTCTAATCACTCTATTTCAGTCTCATTTGATACAAATCCAAACAGGTCCCTCAGGGCTTTCTCCTGGATCCTTTTATTATCTCTTTGTACCATATTTTACTTGGTGATCTCATCCATTGTCATTTATCTCTGTGTTGATGATTCTAAAATCTATTCAATCCTAACTTCTCTGCTGACCTTTTGTCTTACATCTTCAACTGTCTATTGATCATGTTGAATTGGATATACTATAAATGGTTAAAATTTTAATATACCCAAAGCTGAGATGATTATTTTCCCTTCCCTATCTTGCCTCAAACCTTCTCTTCTCCTTAACGTTACTATTAGTGTTAAGAGTACTACCAAGTGCTGTCAATTTTATCTTTATAACATTGCTTGTATATGCTCCCTTCTCTCCTCTAAAGTGGCATTACCTTGGGACATTTCCTATGTAGCCTAATGAAAAAGCCTTCTAATTAATCTTTCTGTCCCCAAGACTTTCACCAATCCAGTCCATTCCCCAGTAAGCTGTTCCATCAATCTTCCTAAAGCATAGATCTCACTGTCACTCCTCCCTCCCGCTAAATAAACTTTAGTGGCTTTCTATCACCTTCAGAATGAAAAATAGAATCTTTTCTTTGGCTTTCAAAGACTTTTATAATCTGCCCTGCCCCTGTCTCTCCAGTATTCTCATATGTTACTCCTCCTTCCACTTGCTCTGCTATCCTGTAATGCTGAACTCCTTGCTATTCTTCAGACAAGGCACCCATCTCCATATTCCTGGCTGTATCCATGCCTGGACCTTTCAACTCCTCATGTTTGCCTCTGGCTTTTCTTAATTCTCAGCTAAGAATCCTACCTTCTACAATAAGTCTTTCCCAATGATCCTTTAAAACTACTTCCTTCCTTCTTTTAATTACCTTCAAATTATTCTGTTTGCATCTGGTTTGTACACAGTATTTGCACATTGTGTCTAATCAAATGACTTAAAAGTTAGAGAATATGTGAAACAATGAGATAACTTAGATCCTATAAGACTTTTGTTGGAGTCCCTAAAATGTTCTTTTTTTCTGCTCTTTTTTCTCTATATTGAACTATGAATCTTCATTAGTTCAAGTTGCAGACACTGCCCATCATCTGCTACTCTCCTGTAGATACTACTAGAATGCTGATAAATGAATTCAAATTCTCTGCCCTTTAAAAATTCACAAGGTTATCCTTCAGCCAGAACAAGAAGATGGGGCCATGAGGTTCATTCTCAAGGATGTGGCTGAAATATTCCCTCCTGGTTCATTCATGACCCCTCTCTTCCTCCATTTTGGCAGATGCTCAGATCTCTCTGGAACTGGTTTTCTTCAGACCCCAGAGGGTGTGACCAACTCACTCAGGCAATTAGAAGATTAATTCAAATCTAGACAGGTTTCAAGGATTTATTAATGCTCAATGAACAATTGAGATATATTCTTAATTCACAATTGCCTAAGGACAACTTTTAAAAGTAGCAGTCATAACTTATAAGTGTTTTTATGCTCTTATTGAAGGTAGGTTCTTAAAATATCCAGACCTGATATAATTTATAGAACTGCTGAGTAGGCATTTTATACTAACCTTTCCCCCCCACCTCCACCCCATCTCAGCTCTTCATTGTCTCCTTTCTTCTCCATGGAAAGGCATGATATGATATGATATGATATGATCTTCAGAACAGAAGAGATAAAAGCAGCCAAAGACTGGTAACTCTTTTACAAATTCACTGAGTCAATGGCTCTTTCTGCATGTCTGCAAATAAGCTCAGCTAATGATAAGGAATTGTTTCATCCCTGAGCTCTGTGTATCCCCCAAAATTATCAGAACTTTTCTGAGGAGCTCCAGCATATGTTCCATGGGATGGCTTCTATAGGCTGATTCTCGAATATGATCCAACATTCACTACATTTGAAATATCTACAGAATGCAAGGAAAATGACAGTATCACATGCATCTGTCACTGGGGAGCTGGGAACTGGGAGCAAGGGAAATTTGTATAAACTTTATTTCATATATGCTTCACTGTTTTTCCATTCCAGAAAACGTATATAGTCATTTTAAAATTGTTTTTCTCCTTGCCCAATCAATTAATGTCAGAAAACTCTAGGTCATAGTTATTGTGAGCAGATTCTGTGGAGTTTCTGAACCAGTCTGATATGAAGAAAAGAATGTGAAATACCATTTATCAGAGTACGTGCCTTGGTTTTTCATTCAGACAATATATTTTGTCACTATGGTCATAATGTCTGAAGGTCTGTACCCTCAGTAGTTTGGACATTGTGGTGATTGATTAGCTCATCTTAATATATTATATCTGATGATTATCCAGTGGGGAGTAGGGGAGACAGAGCCAACATAGTGGAGAAAAGGCAGTGATTTGCCTGAGCTCTTCCCAAAACTTTTCTCAACATCTTTTAAAAATGTCATAAAATTATTCCTTGTGCAGTAGAATCCACAAAAAAGATGGGGTAAAATAATACTCCAGCTAAAGACAACTTAGAAGGTCAAAACCAGGGTTAGAGTGGAGCACAGCTCAGAACAGGCCGGGTCAGCACAACCCTTGCCCCAGGAACAGGGCTTGAGAGCTACTGAATCAGCAGAGGCAGCAGCAGCTTCCAAGCCCTGAGCCCACAGATAGCGAGGAGAGTGAACAACTGGTCAGAAAGAGATGACAAAGATTCCTTTGCTTGCACTAGAGCAGGACTCTGTTTCTTTGCCCATCCTCAGATCTGGGTTACAATCCTGGGTGGCAGTACCTGACAAGGAAGAGCACTAGCATACCAGAGTTTGTACAGACAGTGGAACAGGGACATGCCACAGTTCCAGGGCAAGGAGAGTAGTAAACACCTTAGAGGAACTGAAAACTTTCAGCTCCCTAAAACTCTTTCTTTAAACAAGTGTATAAAACCCCTGAAGCTTGGGGCAGTCCACCCTCCACTCTGGAAGCAGAACCCTACTTTAACAAAGAGTTAAAAGTCAAGAAATAGGCTAGGAAAATGAACAAACAACAGGAAATTTTCTGACTATAGAAAATTACTATGGCGACAAAGAAAATCAAAACACACATTCAGAACATAATAATGAAGTCAAAGCTCCTACATCTAAAGCCTCCAAGAAAAATATGAATTGGTCTGAGGCCATGGAAAAACTCAAAAAGAATTTTGAAAATCAAATAAGAGAAAGGGAGGAAAGGTGGAAGAGAAATGAGATTGATATGAGAAAACTATGAAAAACATATTAATACTTTGGAAAAGGAGACACACAAAAAGGTACTTAAAAAAGTGTATAAACAGACTAGACCAAATGGTAAAAAAAAAATGAAAAGAAAGAAAGAAAGAAATAGAAAGGAAAGAAGGAAGGAAGGAAGGAAGGAAGAAAGAAAGAAAGAAAGAAAGAAAGAAAGAAAGAAAGAAAGAAAGAAAGAAAGAAAGAAAGAAAGAAAGAAAGAAAGAAAGAAAGAAAGAAAGAAAGAAAGAAAGAAAGAAAGGAAGGAAGGAAGGAAGGAAGGAAGGAAGGAAGGAAGGAAGGAAGGAAGGAAGGAAGGAAGAAAGAAAGGAAAGAAGGAATGAAGGAAAGAAAGAAAGAAAGAAAGAAAGAAAGAAAGAAAGAAAGAAAGAAAGAAAGAAAGAAAGAAAGAAAGAAAGAAAGGAAGGAAGGAAGGAAGGAAGGAAGGAAGGAAGGAAGGAAGGAAGGAAGGAAGGAAGGAAGGAAGGAAGAAAGAAAGAAAGAAAGAAAGAAAGAAAGAAAGAAAGAAAGAAAGAAAGAAAGAAAGAAAGAAAGAAAGAAAGAAAGAAAGAAAGAAAGAAAGAAAGAAAGAAAGAAAGAAAGAAAGAAAAAGAAAGAAAGAGAAAGAAAGAAAGAAAGAGAAAGGAAAGAAGGAAGGAAGGAAGAAAGAAAAAGAAAGAAAAAGAAAGGAAGGAAGGAAGAAAGAAAGAAGGAAAGAAAGAAAGAAAGAGAAAGGAAAGAAGGAAGGAAGGAAGGAAAGAAAGAAAAAGAAAGGAAGGAAGGAAGAAAGAAAGAAAGAAAGAAAGAAAGAAAGAAAGAAAGAAAGAAAGAAAGAAAGAAAGAAAGAAAGAAAGAAAGAAAGAAAGAAAGAAAGAAAGAAAGAAAGAAAGAAAGAAAGAAAGAAAGGAAGAAAGGAAGAAAGAAAGGAAGAAAGAAAGAAAGAAAGAAAGAAAGAAAGAAAGAAAGAAAGAAAGAAAGAAAGAAAGAAAGAAAGAAAGAAAGAAAGAAAGAAAGGAAGGAAGGAAGAAAGAAAGAAAGAAAGGAAGGAAGAAAGGAAGAAGAAAGGAAAGAAAGAAAGAAAGAAAGAAAGAAAGAAAGAAAGAAAGAAAGAAAGAAAGAAAGAAAGAAAGAAAGAAAGAAAGAAAGAAAGAAAGAAAGAAAGAAAGAAAGAAAGAAAGAAAGAAAGAAAGAAAGAAAGAAAGAAAGAAAGAAAGAAAGGAAGGAAGGAAGGAAGGAAGGAAGGAAGGAAGGAAGGAAGGAAGGAAGGAAGGAAGGAAGGAAGGAAGGAAGGAAGGAAGGAAGGAAGAAAGGAAGGAAGGAAGAAAGAAAGAAAGAAAGAAAGAGAAAAAAAGGTTAAAAAAAGCCAATAAGGAGAAAAGTACTTTAAAAAACAGAATTGGCCAAATGGAAAGGGAGGCATAAAAATTCACCAAAGAAAAACCTCCTTTAAAATGTAGAATTGGCCAAGTGGAATAAGAGCTATAAAAGTTCATAGAAGAAAACAATTTCTCAAAAATTAGAATTGAACAAATGGAAGCTAATGACTAGATGAGAAATCAATTAACAATAAAATAAATCCAGAAGAATGAAAAAAAAATAGAAGACACTGTGAAATTTTTCACTGGAAAAAACAACTTACCTGGAAAATAAATCCAGAAGAGATAATTTAAAAATTATCTGACTACCTGAAATATCATCAAAAAAAGACCCTAAAAATTATCTTTGAAGAAATTATCAAGAAAAATTACCCTGATATTCTAGAATCAGAGGGTAAAATAGTAATTGAAACAATACACTGATCATTTCCTGGAAAAGATCCCAAAGTGAAAACTATTATAGCCAAACCCCAGAGCTCCCGGGTTAAGGAGAAAATATTACAGGCAACCAGAATGAAACAATTAAAGTATTATTGAGTCAGAATCAGAATAGCACAAGATTTAGCAGCTTCTACATTAAAGAACTGGAGGGCTTGGAATGTGTTATTATATAAGGCAAAGGGACTAGAGTTACAACCAATAATCACTTATCTAGCAAAACAACATAATCCTTTAAGGAAAACAATTGGTATTTAATGAAATAGAGGCCTTTCAAGCATTCTTTATGAAAAGACTGGGGCTGAATTGACTTTCCAATACAAGATTCAAGAGAAACATAACAACAAAGGGAACTCCTTGAGAACAGACTGTTCTATGTTTCATGTTCAGATTGTTTTTATCCCAAGTGCTAACTATAAGGGTTGGCACTTGGGATGTAATTAGAAGGAATTTATACAAGTCGTTTGTATAACAGAATGTGATATTAAGATAAAAGACTGCCACATATGAAGGATAACTTCACAGACTTCATTTCTCAAAAATCAAAGAAATGCCAAAATACATAGTGATGGGTACAACCTCAGATTTGGGAGACAGCAAGATGCAGTGAAAAAAGTACTGGATTTTCATCTAGGTGAACTGGGTTCAAATTCCAATTATGCTCTTAAACTATTTTGGGGCAGTATCACTTGACCTTTTCAAGTCACCAAAAAATGGACTATATAACATCCAATATACAATCCAGTTTTATACCTATAATGCTATCCTTTAGCCAGTGGTCCTCAAACTTTTTAAATAGGGGACCAGTTCACAGTCCCTCAGACTGTTGGAGGGTTGGACTATAGTAAAAACAATCACACTCTGTCTCTGCCCCTCAGCCCATTTGCCATAACCCAATGGGCTGCATAAATATCCTCAGCGGCCGCATCTGGAGGTTGGGCCGTAGTTTGAAAACCCCTGCTTTAGACTGCAATGATATGTCAAAATAGCTAACTAGTAGTGGAATAAAGTTCTTCAGCTCAAGCCTGCTCTTCCATATAGCCCTTCTCCTCAGATCATTTAGCTTCTCTCAGTCTTAGTTTCTTTAATAGTGTGATAGAGATGATAATGGCATTCACCTCAAAGGATTATTGTGATGGGGTGACATGGCAGATGTGAAGTACTCTGCAAAGTTTAAAGAGCAATATAAATTCAAGCTGTTTTCCTCTTAGACAAATTTGGAGAATTAGCTTCAGAGGAGTTAGCTCCTAATCATGCTAATTGGATGTGGAATGGGATGGAATTTTTTTTTCCTCCTCCATTTTAATCTGCTCCTATATGTGAATATAGTTACAAGATGATTTGAAATAGTGCCAGTGGGCACATCTATGGGCAAAATTAGACAAAAAGAAAAAAAAACTAATGTGAAAGTATGTATCTTTGTATCTTTGTTTTCAATCTTATATCTCAATCTTAATCATGGCAATAATAGTAGCTGGCATTTTTAGTGCTTGGGGTTTGTGGAATGCTTTGCATATGTTGTCTCATTTGATCCTTACTATGGCCCTGAGCAGTAGGTGACATTTTGATCCAGGTTTTACAACTTGGGGAGACTGAATATGAAAGACTGAGGCTAGATCTAAATTCAGGGCTTCTTTATTCTTAAGCCCTATATATAATCACTAGATCATATCACTGATTGTTATAAAAATAAAAAAGAACAATTTCAAGAAAACTCTGAAAGAATATGATTGGCAACATGAAGAAAGACATCAGCAGAAATCACTATAGATGCTTTTGTGTGTCTTATTTTTAATTAATTCTATACTTTCATCAAAAATATTTTAATATTAAAGTCTAACTGATTAAGGAAATGAATATGAAACATTGTGTTTGCTTAGATTTTGTCAGAAGTTAAAAATAGTTAAATAGATTTGTATAAAAGGGCATCTTAATGTAACATTAACATAACAATGTAATGTACATCCCAACTTAATAATGGCATTTAGGAGTCAGTCAAAATTATTGTAGTTGCAAGTCAACTACAATAATATTTCTAAAACATGTAGCAATTGATAAATGAGTAGTATGTTGCTGCTAAACTACTTTTTACACAGGAATTTGTTATTTTCCTTAAATTACTTTAGTAATTACAGGGTGATTAAGACACAACTGATTTATTTATATCAGTTTTATTAATTTTGAAGCTGAAAAAAAAAAAAACTTGCAATGGAAAGAAAAAAAAAAAAAGAGAATCTAATTCTGTTTCTCTCTTTCTGTAGAATTTCCCTGACCAGCTCTAAGTTATGTCTCTGGAATTGGAAGTTGTTAGATATAGTGATATCATAGGCTAAATCCACCTTAAATATAGAAATAGATTATAGTACAGTAGACTCTCAGGGTATATATCTAAAGACCTCTAGAAACTTTCCCTATCCCCAAGATTATTGAAACAGATTTACTTTGGGTCCTCCCTTTTAGAGCAGAGATTCCCCCCCCCCTTTCTTTCTGAGATGGGAATACAGGGATTCAGAGCAATAGTCCCCTCCTTTGTTACTGACCTGTCAGCCTGACAAATTCATTACATTGATAGAAATTCCCTTCAACCTCCCCAACCCCAACACCACATAACATACATATACTCCTTTTCTATGCAAATCATAAAGCTGGGGCTGAATAAGACTAACAAGGCAGATGACCTTTGTCCAATCTCCCTTTTGATGAACATTTATCTGTCCACAAATCATAGCATGGTCCCCTTCTCTTCTCTCTACAATATCCTTTGTATGAGCTACATGGGGTTCTTATGAGGGAATAAAGGGCATGTTCAGCTTCAGCATAAGGTTAAGGTGGAAGGAACTTCAAGGTCATGGTTTTCCATAGACAACAGCAGTTCTACTTCACACGGACAACAGCAGTTCTATTTCCCATGACCAGAAGTAACAGTTCTGTTGAAAGAAGGTTAAGGACATTTTTCTTTACAGGTATATAACTTTGGCAATGACCCTATATATGTAGAAACTGCCTACATTTTCTTTATGATTGCAACTTAAAGTGATTTTCTCATTCCTCTTCCTTCCCACTTAAATTTCATAGGAGGCATAGTATGGAGATCTATTTCAGGGATTAGGCAGAAAAGCAGTTTTTCCTTACAAAGAATTTGCTTAATTGTAATATATTGATATTAAAACAAAGAATACAGTGAGAGCATGTAGCAAGCTTACATTCTGATTTAGTGCATTCTACAGCTCAGGTCAAGACTAGTCAGGAACAGATGAATTCTGTCAGAAGTTTACAGTGAAATTTATCCTAATTTAAAATTAGTGGCTCCAGAATATTGTGACTTTTTATTCTCTAATCAGGAGTTAACAAAGGAAGCTGGCATCCTTTAGAAATACATTAATTTAGGGTAAGCCGAACTACAGGCTCCTTCATATATGCTAATCACGAGTGAGCTAGATAAAGAAAAATTCTCATAGAAGCTGAGGAAATTACCCTAGTTTTTCAATGATTTTATCTTTGGAATTCATAAGTGACTAATTGTCTCTCCCTCTATATCCCACAGAGGTACCTTTTAATTAATTATATCATTACTTTTTTATTTATATATTTTATTTTGATACAAAATATATTTCCCAGCAAACAATGAAACAACTTCCTCTGACAAAGTATATTGCCCTCAATTTATTGATGTTAACAGAAAGGGAAGCATCAATTTTTCTGACATAAGTACTTACTCCCATAGACAACTTCAAAATCATACTAACACAAGAACTGACAATATCCTAAACAAAAACAGGAAATATACTGAAGCACCAATATATTATTGCTTGATGCATCCCAGGAACCATTCCCAAGAGTCTAAAATGTTTTCCAATTCATAAACCACTTCTCCAGTGTCACTCATTATTCTTAGCTTCTGCTGCTGGCTGGTGGGACTGTGCAAAAGGTCTATAGGAAATTGGTAATATTATCCAGGAAGGATAGATGTCTCTGACAGATCATTTCACCAGAGAAGGATCAAATGGTACTTTCTCAGCTTGCCTACAAAATAAGATTTTGAATATGAAAGAGAATGCCCTCCAGAGGGGGAAGTAGGAATTCAATCTAAAAAAGATAGACAGAGATAGAAAGATAAAAGAGATTCATATATACAAATATACATTCTGAATTTTATCTGTTTAGATAGTGGCTCAGTGAATAGAGTTGCAAGCCTGAAGATCAGGAAATCTCATCTTCAAGAATCTAGATCCAGCCTTAGATACTTACTAGTTGGGCAAGTCACTTAACTTAGTTTGCCTCAGTTTCTTCATTAGGTAAAATAAACTCGAGAAGGAAATGACAAACCACTCCAGTATCTTTGCCAAGAAAACCCCAAATGGAGTCACAAAGAGTTGAATATGATTGAAACTAAAGAACAACAATAACAAGTAAATGGTATATTCCCTTAACAGAATATGAGCTCTCTGGAAGTATAGACAATTTGTTGCCACAACACTTAGCATACATCACAGTCCATTAATAAACACTTAAGTCCAGTCAAATTGAATGGAATCAAATTCAATCGTCATTGCAGCAAGCCCCAGGACTGAAGATGTTTGGTGATGTTAGTTTCCAAATTTTTTGTGGTGCCAGAAATTTAATTCAATCTATTACAAATATTTTCTATAAATCTGTGTCTATTTCCTGCTGTTTTGGTGATCCTGATCATAACCATCTTTTATTTTGTTCACATACATTTTCTACTTATTACCAAGGCTAGTTATTCTTTTGCTTCCTCTTTCCAGAGCCACACAGTTGCTGGCTTTTTGGTGGATTTCTATTTAATTGTCTTTAAACAAACAAGCAGGACAAGTCTCTCCCACTTCAATAGACACACGGAAATTTTAGAACAGCCATTAAAACATCAAGATAAGAAGGATTGTCTTGGAATCAAAAATACCTGAACTTAAACCCTGGCTTAGACAATTACTAGGTCTGTAACCTTAGGCTAGTCACATAACTATTCTGTGTTTCAGTTTTGTCGTCTGAAAAATGAAATGAATCGGCTCAATAATGCCTAGGGTTCCTTCCTTTTCTAATTCTCTGACCCATGACCTCTAAGTATAACAGAAGCTAAGCAGGCTAATTAGATTAGGGAGAAGCATGGTGATATCAGTAAGAGCAGGCACATTTCAGAGAAACAGAGCTAATCTCAATCCTCACCCTTCAAGTTGGAATTTGATCTTTCCTCTCATTCTCTTGCCACTCCCTTCAGTTAGAGAGGAAAGCAATATATCCATTGGCTTATCATAAACATTTCCCCTTCCTACTTGACAGAAGTAGAATTTAGTCCTAGAACTTTCTAGGAAAACTGGTTAAACCATTAAGTGTTAAGTTGACCAGACTCCTTAGCTGGTTGATCCCTAGAACTCTGGACTTCAGCCTCACCATTATCAAAGACACATTGGGATGGTATATAGGCAACTCTGCCTCCATAGCTTGTCTAAGCTTGAATTATTTACCTAATCTCCTGAGAGCTGATAGAATACATCAAGAAGAGGGGAAAACTCCCAAAGTTGTACCAGAGTAGATATGTGGTCTGATATGTGTCTTCTTATTCTGTGACCATCCACTTCCCTACCCCTTGCCTCTCCCTACTCTACTTTCAAAATGTACCTTGATTCTATAAATTCTATAAACTGGCTTTTCAAGTCAAACTTTAAGTATGTACCTTATTCTGTTTGCTCTTTGCTAAGGGTGAGCATTTCACTAAAGTGGATGTTGGGGAAACCTCCCATAGAAAGTGCAGAATCAGAGGACTATATATGATGAGATATAGTATACAGTGGAGAAAACATCAATTTTGCTCATTTTAAGCTAAGAAATAGATAAAAGAGAAGGCATGGACATTGACTTCAATCATTTCTTAAGAATGCTTAATTAATGTAATGACCAGCTATGATGAAACTTGGCTTTTTCCAACAATGAAATGATTCAAGGAAGTTCCAATAGATTTGTGATGGAAAGTGCAGTCCATATCTAGAGAGAACTATGGAGACTGAATGTGGTTCAAAACATAGTATTTTCTCCTTTTTGTTGTTTTTTTCTTCCTTATTTTTTTCCGCTTTGGATCTGATTTTTCTTGTGTAGCATGATATATATGGAAATGTGTTTAGAAATGCACATGGTTAGTATATATTGGATTGCTTGCTGTCTTAGGGAGGGTGGTGGTAGGGGAAGAGGAAGAAACATTTGAAACACAACGTTTTTCAAAGGTAAATGTTGAAAACTCTCTTTGAATATATTTGGAAAAATAACAATAATAATTTTTTAAAAGAATGCTTAATCAATGTGAAGCAAATGTCCTAGTGAGGATATCAAAAGAGCCTATGACCTTCTCAATCATCAAATACAACCCTTTGCTAAATGAAGAGATATGGCAGCTGAGAACAATTTCAGTTTAGAATATAAACTCCATTATAAAATCTCTAAGAGCAGCAGAGGAAGATTACAAGTAGTATCACTTTATTAATTTGTGTGAAATAACAAAGGGAAAAATAAATTCATAAAGAGCTTGTTAAATAATCCAATCAAATATAATAATCCTAAGAATTAGAGTGAAGAGCAGAAAAAATTTCTTAAGAGAAAAATATCTATAAAGATTTTTATGACACATTCTTTTCACCATCACAATGAGTGGACTTACATTTGGACCCAAACATCACCATCTCAATAGTCCTGCATAAAAGAGTAGAAATGGTGGTGAAGAGAATAAGAATTAGAAGAGAAGCTAAACTAAATCAAATAGATAAAGTGATGGTCCATGCTAATGGTTACATAGTTTTGAGGACACTGAGAGATCATTTTCAAGGTATGAGAAATAATGGAAGATATTGATGGCTTGGGAGGAAAATTTTAGACCTTTTTCTCCTCTAAAAAAATGGCAACTAAAGGATTTCAATAATCAGTAGTCCATATATTCTTTGAAAACCTGTATTTTTGACTAGACTCTTGTGTTACTTCTTCTGAGATAGTGAGTCCCCCTGGACACTGTGAATTATTATTGTTATTTGTCCTTCATTCATGAAGGTTATGCCTTGACTTGTGTAACTGAATATCAAGGCAGAAAACAATCCTTGACAGTAGACTGTACACTAAGTTATAAGACTGAATGTTGGGTTCATAGTTAGGACATTGTGGACATAGTCAGACTAGTACATTTGTTCACAAAGGTATGAATAAAAAAAAATTCATCCAAGATCTTTTAAAATACAGGAATAATATAATTTTTTTTAGCATTCTTTTAGCTTACCAGCCAATCAATCTGCAAAAGGAATAGATGAATTAGATCTGGAATAATTCAATATTGATTACTTCTACTAATAATAATCACTATTTTTACCAACTACCTGGTGAGTAATCCTGAAGCCTCACTAGTCTGTGTGTTTTAAAGAATATGTTTTCTTCCTTTTTTCTAAAATTACAACAAAGCCGCCTTCGTCCAGTCCTATAAAACAACTTCTATTCTCTGCAATTTTTCATTGATCAATTACAGCAATTCAACAATCCCAACCACAATTTCTGGAAGTTTTCAATATAAAACACATTGTAGCATGTACTTTATTCAGTACTTTCCCCGCCTTAAATTATGGCAAACTTAGAATTTTTGTTGACTAATTTTAATATTACTTTCTTAATCTAAATGATAGTGATATTGAAGAGAATAATTTTTATGGTCTCATTTTGTACAGTTTGGGATTTTAAGGAATAGAAACACAGTGATACACATAAACCAAACCTAGGTAATCAATTCTATGAATAGTATATAGCCAATACAGAGTCGCTTAGGGCATCAGAATCTATGAAGTTTTACGTAGAGGAGAGAAACTTTTATAAACTAACATAAACAGATCCTTTGCAATAAAATTGGTTATTTAATTTGGCAGTCATGGGTAGATGAGCTAAGGACATATATAGAGGGTTTTGTTTTGGCATTTTTGGGTTTTTGTTTTATTTTGTTTTGGTGTCAGTATCTAAAGGGTCAGAATCACCCATAATCCTAGCATCATTTATATTTCCCATCTTCATTTGGGTGAAAGGGTTTGGTCTAGTTAGACATATTAGTTTTCCATCCAAAAAATTTCATTCTTTCCATGGTACTTAAATATCCAGATTTGGTAGTCCCCCCAATCTAGTCTTAGTTCTTCTGCTTTTGGGGGGAGTAAGAAAGTACTTTTTCTTTTAATAAATGTTCTCTACTTTGATAGGTTCCAAATATTCCCCTTTTCCCACACAGAAAGCCTAGTCCTGCATCTTCCTAGAACATCTACCTAACCCTCCCACCAGCTCCCACCATTCCAGCAACACTATTTCTGAAATCTCACATAATGAAAATGCCCAGCTTCCTAGTTGGCGCCTACCAGTCTATGACATTGGCAATAGAAAACCAATCAGAAGTGACTGAGCAAGACCTTGCCCATCCTTATAAAACCTTCTTGGCATTCTGCGAATTCTGTTGTGTGGGAATGCCCAGGTGTGCCTTCATGGAACTGGAAGGAGTGGCAAGAGCCTGGCATAACCTGAATACTGGGTCCAGATGGAGCCTTTCATATAATCATCTATTCCTTTCCTCTTTCTGCCATGGTTTCAATCTTATTTCAAACAAGGTATGGATTTACTTTTTGGCCAAACCAAGGATGTACTCTGAACCTTTGGAGATGTAGTTGTATCCTTATCTGCTGGGTGATGGTGATACCTCTTTTCCCTCTATTCCTTTTCCCTACTGTTCTCTCTTTAATTTTCCCTGAGTATTTCAAATTAAGCACTTTTATATGTGCATATTAAAAACAAGCCAAATACAAGTCTTTTGCTTTTAATATAATTTAGCTGATTTGCTTATCCTGTGAAAATTTCTGAATTCCCAAAAATGAGTTCAGAGGACCAAGATAAACTGATACACTGGAGCCAGACAGTTTTTTAAATCCTGCTTCATGTTCATGTGCTCATTTTCTGAAGATCTAGAATTTAGCCCTGAAGAAGGGAGCAGCTTCTCACATCTATGGACAGGATAACTTCTTAAGGGTAATAGATCCCAAGGCAGAGTATCATTTGCTTATAATAGTTCTGCTCCTTCATTTGATTCTTAGTCAGAGAATTGTAAAAGGCTGAATATATCTCCAAAATATCAGTACATTGAATGAAATTTCTTGAACCTTCTTCAACTATTGCTTTCTCCTCTTCCTTTATCATCATCACTCTAATCCTAATTGTGAAAAGTAGAAGTCAACAGAGAAATTCCTGATTGGCCTTTATGGGAACCTAAGCTGTTCTGGGAAGCCAGTTATTTCATCCTGGGAGTCCTTAGTGGGGCCAAGTATTCATTATGTCTACAAATCTTTCTTGATTATCTGCTAGTCATTAATCTCTAAAGTCACTATGTTTTTAATGATATTGTAAAACTGTGGGAAAAAGAAAGCTGGTAGGTGAGAGTACTGCTGGAAAAAAATGACCTTCCCTCCTCCACACACCAGCTTTCATCTGGGGAGTATAAAACAGGGCTTTCAACCACATTTAGCTATACCTCTGTAACCATGAAGTCCCTAATGATTCTAGTCTTCGTGGGTTTAGCTGGTAAGATTCACTCATCCCTTCATTCCTCTGTCATTCTCCACTGCTTCTGAGTTTCTTCCCCTCTCTCAAGCTGGCCTTCTGTCTGTGTTCTTTCCACTGGCTTTCCAGGTCTTCCCTGTATGTCAATCTAGTTTCTGTCCTCACCTAACAACTCTTTCTTGGTTCCTTGTATAGGTTTTACCTTCCTATTTTTCATTTAAGTCTATCTTTTCTCGTATGCATCCCCATGGGTTCTGAACATCTAGCCAAAGAGATGGAAATCAGAGCAGGTGGAAATGGAAGTTTTTTGCAAGGGGGAGGGGGAAGAGAAATAAGGGAGGAGTAGGAAGCCAAGAAGGAAGTAAACTTTATCAGATTTAGGAAAAGAATGAGATGAACAAAACAAATTAAAATTCATTGAAAGAGGGAGTGAGTGAATAAGACTGAAGAAGAGGGAAGGGTAAGAGATCTTGCTCAGATTTTGTTCTGTTTGAGGTGAGATTATGGTATTTCTTCCACAATCTGATCTCCAAAGAAAGATATGTGAGGGGGAAAAAAAGAATAGAGTTTAATAAGTTTTTGCTGTTTGTTATTTAACTTATTTATTATTCCATTTGTCTGTCTATTTATCTATTTACTGATTTATTTATTTAGTTAGTTAATTTGTTTTGAGGCTATGTCAACATTACCTGACACAAGAAGGATGAAAAATCATGAGAGAGCAGAATAGGGATGCTCAAGATGGTGGGAGACACTGATTTACAGATGAAACTTTCAAAATTTTGAAAACCTGGCCAAATGATGGGGTATTTATGTCTGTTCTTTCAAGTGAGCCCAGACATAAGCCTGAAGTTAATGTCAGATTTTCTGTTTTGTAAGTTCTGAAAAGATTTGAGTCAGAGGACAGACAAAGACAATTTCTATTGACCAATGAATTGGTACCTGCCTATTTGTCTCTATCCTGCTCATTATTACCATTATCACTGTTCTCTTTAGTGAACCCAAAGGAATACAATCACAGAAATGACTCATAGGATTCAGCTCCACACTTTTTCTGCCTATTCCCTGTCATGGTATTAAATGGTTGTTAAGGTTGATGATGATAAGGAAGAGTAAAGCAATTTTGTTGTTAATGATAGTTATACTTCAAGTAATTATAGAGTCAATATAACCTCAGAATTAGAAATAACCTGTGGTTCATAAATTAATGAAACTATTGCTAGTGGTCAAGTCTTTAACATAGCTAATTTACTATTTCTTGTTCTATTTCCTTCTAAGTTGCTTTTTCCTCTGATGATGAAGATGATGACAAGATTGTCGGCGGTTACACTTGTGAGAAGAACTCTCTTCCCTACCAAGTGTCCCTGAATGTGGGCTACCATATCTGTGGTGGCTCCCTCATTAATAAAGAATGGGTACTGTCTGCTGCTCACTGTTACCACTAGTAAGTGACAGGATCTAACCTAACCAATTGTTTCTCAAGAAAAACTTTGAGTTTTCATGACGCTATTTGTTATTTTCCATGTCTGATACATGCAGATTATTCTCTCAAAGAAAATGTTCATGATATATATGCTATCATAGGCTGGATCAATAGAACAATGTACAGAAAAGAGATGTTATATTCCCATTGTACATTTTCTTATAGAGGTTGCTTGGTTTGATGTTAAAGAGCTTAGGGAGAAAAGTCTGCAAAATAGAAAAAAAAATAAATTCTGAGGAAATTAGCCTCTGTCTTCAGAACCACCTAGAATAAACTTAAGGAGGATGGGAGGAAAGGTGGTAAGGAAAGCAAGCTAGGCCACTAAACTAAGCTTAATGGTATTTGGTTTCCTGAAGGTTAGCAACCATCGTCAAGACCCTGTAAAAGATACATCTCTTAATTACTATACTCCTCTCCTCCATCACTCTTTAAAACTAAGGCACCTTCACCACACCACACCACACACCTTCCCACCTTCCCCATATATACTTGACTTTCTATCTTGAAATGCTCTACAGTAGATTCATGATCAATGAATCTAAAACTAAATAGAATATATTCCTAGGCTGGGGAAAGAAAGCTTCCCTGCCACAAAGACACTTCTAGTATTGAGCAAGATTTTCCTTTCCAGCCAGCGCTTTCAAGTGAGACTGGGAGAGAACAACCTCCAAGTTACTGAAGGAAGTGAACAGCTTATCCTTGCAGCAAAGGTCATCCTGCATCCAGGCTTCAACAGGGAGACCAAGGATAATGACATCATGCTGATTAAGCTGAAAACACCTGCTATTCTCAACAGAAAAGTTGCCCCCATCTCCTTGCCTCGCTCCTGTGCCTCCACAGGCACCAGGTGTCTCATCTCTGGTTGGGGCAACACCTTGAGCCACTATGGTAAGTTACATTGTCAGCTAGATGATATCAAGAAGCCAAGAATTCAAATGCTGCCTCAGAAAGTTACTAGATACTTTGCCATGGCCAAGCCAACCTAACTTATTCAGTCTAATTTTCCTCAAATGGGGACAATAATATCTACTTCCCATTTTTGCTGTGAGGGAAACCTTGAAATGTTGAGTAGATGTTAGTCATTATTCTTATCCTGCCTCATGTTCTTCCTCTTCTACTAGCATCCTTCTTATTCTCTATAGCCCTCACAAATCTCAGGATTGCCCCTAGAAGGTTGAAAAGAATATTCACATTGTGGCCCCAAAACCCTTTTTCTGAAGGGCTTCTTCCTTTCCTTTCTATTATTGCCACCAAACTATTCAAAGCCTTCAAATGATATTGAATGATCCTTCAGGTTTTCTGGACCAGCTACTGAAAGATTTTGCTTCCTTTGACCCAACCAGGAAATAAGTATTAGCTTAATAAATAAAAAAGGATAGAGCAAAATGAAAGAAAATAATGTACAGAGTTGAGAAATTACAAAAGGATGGAGGTATTCCCCAATTTAACATTATTTCACCATATTTCTGAAATCCTGTTCTTATCCCTGACCCAATTCTATCCAAGACTATTCACTGAGTGAGGTAAGAATAATTCTCCACTTAGATCAAGGGCTCTTCACTTGGGATCCTTGAAGTTTTTTTTTTCAATATTTTAACACTATTTCAGCATTACTCATTTCCTTTATAATACTAAATCATTTATCATATGAATTAAAAAAAAATATTTTGAGAAAGGGTCCATAGGCTTCAGCAGAATACCAGAGGGGTCCAGGATACAATAAAGATCTCCTGCTTTCTATGAAGTTATACTCCTTTACCTTTAACTAATGTCTCAGTTAATCTAAGCCTTTTCCAGATAACTATAAAGGACTAGATCATTTTCAAAAGCCAATGAGAAGCCTCATGGGCCAAGGTTTCAGAAAATCTCTACTTAAAGGCTAGCTCCTATACTTCTTAGCTGTTGCTTTTAGGAACCTTCTGCGAAGCACTTTGAGCTTCTGGTTCTTCATTTAAAAAATGAAAGATTTTGCCTAGATGAAATCTAAGAACCTTCCCTACTTTCAAAGTCTGTTGTTCAGATTTCTGGTACTCCCTTCAGTGTAACTGACTTTACAATTTTGACTTTTCTGCCCCCCATTTGCCTCTTACCTAGTTAAACTGGTTAAACTAGCCCTCTACCCACTGGTATGGCCTAAACACCAGAAATACTGGTGTTCAATTACCATCCATACCCTCCTCGCCTCTTCTCTATATGCAAATACCACCACCAGTCTCTTTCTATGAGTCTATCTTAAAACTGTTTTACAAAGCTATAAAAACTTTAAGAACATCATTAGAATAATATAGTGTTTCTCTTGAAGGGCCATCTCACCAAAATCTTTGATTTAGTCTCTTTTAGTCACCTTTGACTGTCTGTTTTATGTAGGAAGAATGAAGAAAAAATAGAGCCAAGTCCTAATCCTCAACAGGCTTTTAGTTGAGGTGAAAGAATAAGACAAGTATAGAAGTAACTATATTCTAAGCAGGAAGAGAAGTTTCATAAGAAAGGTCAAATTGCTTGAGTCCAGAAAAGGGAAAAAATGCAAACTCTCTTGTCTTTCCTGGATTCAACTCTCAGTATCTGTCTTTCCTGATCTCATAATTAAACACTCTAGCTGATCTTCCTAGTCTTCTTTATTGACCAGCTTTTTTTTCTCCACCCTTTCCCATTCTCTTCACAGTTGACTATCCCAACCTGCTACAGTGTTTGAATGTTCCCCTTCTGTCTGATGCTGAGTGCCAGGCCTCCTACCCTGAACAGATCACAAAAAACATGGTCTGTGCTGGTTTCCTAGGAGGAGGCAAAGATTCCTGCCAGGTATAACCCTGTTTGTTTACATTTTGGAGTCAAAAATACCTATAAAGAACCTGTCTGTGAATGGGGGGAGAAGAAGAAGGTAATAACTACAAAAAGCCTCTGGGAGCAGAAAGATTAGGGAATTTTCCTTTGCTCAGATCTTTGCTCCCTAGAGCAATCCCAAATTGGGGTGAAAAAAGCCTTATAATATTCAACAGAATCCCCTAATACCCATGTTGGAAGAAACCTCAAAAGCCATTTAGTCCATTGTGTACTTTACTAAGAATCTCCTCCACCAAAGTCATCACCAAAACTTTGTTTCATTCCTAAAGTTATACTTTGGTGAAGGAAAGTTCATCATCTGCAGAGACATCCCAACACACTTTGATTCTGGCTCAAGGTCCTTGATTCCTATTTGTTAGAAATAGGGAAGGAAAAGCAGTGTTGAGATGGAGAGAATTAGTGGGAAGGGAGGTAAAAAAAATAGTTGTGGGAATCTGAAGGATACATTAATTATAGAATTAGGCTAGAACTGAGGTTCTTAACCCAATGTCTGAAATAGATGTAGGTAGATGATAGATGATAGATAGATAGATAGTAGATAGACAGATAGTAGACAGATATTTCAATGTAATTGGTATTCTTTATAATGCTATGAATTTCATTTTATACATTTAAAAAACATTAATCTGAGAAGAAATCACTAGGCTTTAACAGATTGCCAAAAGATGTTCATAAAACAAACAAACAAAAAAAAGTTTAAAATGCCTGGAAGATCTTTAAAGTTTCTAACTCTAAAAGTCTATTATTTAAACCTTTAAACTAAAATACAAACTGCAATCTCTTCTCTTATTTTCCTATGTTCCTTATTCATCCATGTTCTCTTTCCGCAGGGAGACTCAGGGGGCCCTCTGGTCTGTAATGGAGAACTTCAGGGTATTATCTCTTGGGGCTTTGGCTGTGCTATAAAGAACTACCCTGGAGTATATACTAAGGTATGCAATTATGTGGATTGGATTGAGGAGATGATTATTGCCAACAGCTGAAGTCTCCAGAACCCTCTTCTTTCCATCTCCAATTGGGCTCTGACTTAGCATCGTAAAGTCAATAAAATAATTACCCTTTCATTGCCTATGTCTTTTTTTGAAGTTCCTTTACTCTCCATAAGCTTCTTCAGGTCAGATAGGTGGCAACACAATCCTGTCAGAGGACAAGAAACTTCCTTAGAGAGACCAAGTTATTTATTACAATATCTTCAAGCCCAGAGCACAGTATAAAGACCACATAACCTCATATGTAATCATCCATGTCAAAGTTACTGCTGCTTCTGGTCTCCTTTGGCCTACCTTGTGGTAAAAAATAATGTTTTCCATGAGTTGCATAGCCAAAACTTTCTGAATCCCTAAAACTATCTAATTGAGCACTGTCTACCTGTTTCTTTTTTACACTTGACTACAAGAAAGATGGCTTTTTTAAAACTCCATTTTAGATGATCTAGTCTTGTGCTGAACCCTTATTATATGTTAATTTCTTAAATTCTGAAAGATCTCCAAGGAGAAAGATTCTATTTTCTTGATAATCCTATCGATGTTTCAAACTCAACAAACCCAAAATATCCACCCCTTTTCCAATGTCTTTACAAGAGCACCACCATCCTTCCTGTCTCCCAGCTTCTTAAAATTAATATCATTATTAACATTTCCATTCTTATTCATCCCAAGTATAAAATCAGTTGTCAAGTTTTGTTCATCCTATCTCCATAAAATTTCTCATTTCTATCCTTTTGTATTCTCCTCATAGTGTCACTTCTCTAGTTCAGATGCTTATTAGCACTCATTTGGACTATTGAAATAGATTCCAAATTGTTCCTTCTACCTTAAGTGGTCCCTTATTCTCATCTATTATTGAAATTATTAACCACCTTGACTCAATGAGTTTCCTAAAGCACAAATAGGACTATGACTCTCTCCCATCAATGAACTCCAATTGCTTATCATCTCTAGGTCAAATATAAACTCTTTTGTTTGGCATTTAAAGTTCTTTACAATCTAGTTTCAAATTGTTTTTCTAGACTTATTACCCATAGCTCCCTTTCAGGTAGTCCATAATCCAGCCATACTAGTTTTCCAACTATATCTCATACATAACACTAAGTCTCCCATCTCTGCTCTTTTGCAATGACTGAAATAGACACCATCCTCTGAGTCTTGGAATTGCTAGGGCTTTTTTCCCCAAAAAAAACCATATTAAACACCATCTTCTATATGAAACTTTTCTTTCCCTTTCCAGTTGCTAACATCCTCCCTGAGTTATGTGTATATACACACATGTGTATGTAACATATATCTTCACATGTATGTATACATCTCACTATCTATACCTGCTTACATATATGCACACGTGTGTATATACTATTAGGGGTGAAAAAATGAATATATATATAATGAATATACATTATTAAAGTATATATGACAGCTCAGGGATCCTCAATTTTAAGAATTAAAAGGGGAAACTTTTAAAAGCACCTGTTAGTTCTAATATCTTCAAAGTGATTACATTCTGACTTGTTTCATGGGACTATTTTATGTCAAAATAAGAATAAAAGCTAACATTTATATTATACATACTATGTGCCAGAAATTATACTTAGCATTTTATAATGGTTGTCTCATTTGAATGATCTTTACAACAACCTTGGGAGGTACATGCTATTATTATCCCTATTTTACAGATGAGAAAACTGAGATAAATAGAGGTTAAGTGACTTTCTCAGTATCATAACACTAGTAAGTGTCTAAATAGGGTTCTACCTCAGGTCATCCTAATTCCAGGCTTAGCATTTGATTCAGCTATTGAACTACCTCATGCCTCTTTGACCTGCTTTTATCTGCCAAGTCTTGGATCCTGCCTTCTTACTCTTTCAACCAACTTTCTCTTCAGTACTGGATCTCCTGGGTTGGTAAACCCATATTGTAAAAACACCAATGAAGACAACAAAATTTTGTCCCACCTACCATTCTTTTCCCCACTCAGAAAGATCAAAATGAAAGATTTTCAGAACAATAAGCTCCAAACAAGATTTATTTAAATAAGCAATGACTATTAAATGAGAAAGGGAGTTAAAAGCACAAAGGTAAAGTTAGTGACTTGAATTATTACCATTTCTTTTGGATGATTAAACAATATAACGCAGTTATTATGATGAAGAGATCAAAAGAGACCAGAAATCATATCAGCCAGCATTTAATATCCATTGCTAGCTGTGAGACAGGGATGCCATTACTGTTTGAGAAAAATAAATTCCTTGCAAAACATGACATGGATTAAGGATGGTAATAGAAGATTACAAGAAGTAACACCTTTCCAAAAAAATGGTGGAGAGGAAAATGAGTTTGCAAAAAATGTGTCATGAGGTTCTACTAAGCCAACCCATTCTAGATACATTAATTGATCAGCATGTAAGAACAACCAATACAAATGTAATCAATGTTTGCAGGTCTTCTGAAATGACCTAGTCTCATAATTGATGACAGTTGAATCACCAGAGTATCTGAAGAGTCAAAATTGCAAATGACCCAAAGGAATCAACAATGGAAACAAGCAGGATTTAGCGTATTGTCACTGATGACTCACTTATAAAGTGTCACAAAAGAGATCATTTAGAAAATGTAAGATCAGAAAAAGAGACTAACTTGTCATGTAGCAAAACTGAGAAAAATAAATAGAAGAAGGTGAATTCCATAAACTAAGTGATCAAAGGAAGGTTACCAAGGATGGAGCCTTTAAGAAAGATTTATTGGAAAAAAAGAACATGAAGAATCATGCAGAATTGTAAATGGGTTGAACCTACAACAATGGAGTAGAATATCCACACAGACAATATCATAAATCAGTTGAAATATTGAATTGCCCCTAGAAATAATAGACATAAGATTTTTCAGTCAAACTTCAATCTCTTCTCACTTTTTTTTAGAAGATTATTTATTCATGTGTTCATTCATTCATTTAGGAAGACAATCATTGTTAAGTGACTTGCCTATGGTCACACAACTAAGTGTCAAGTGTCTAAGGCCGAATTTGAATTCAGGTCCTCCTGACTCCAAGACCAGTGCTCAATATATTGTAGCTCCCAGCTCTCCCCCCTTCACATTTTTTACCAAAGATAATTTTTTATTAAATGTCATAGAATCTGAACAGGGCACAGATTCTTTTTTGATTTAGGCACCCTGAAGATGGATTTCTATCTAATTGTATCCTCTTTATTTTTGTATTTGCATCCCTAGTACCTAACACAGTGGTTAGCACATAGTAAGTGCTTAAAAATGCTTTTTCATGCATTCATTCCTTTGTTCTCTTTTTTCTCCTATTTCTCTTTTTTCCCTTCTGGGGACTTAAAAGTCATTCTACTTTGGCAGTCCCAGGCAGGGAAATGCTACAATCTTCCTTGCTGTGAGTTTTCTAACATTTAAATAACACTTTATTCCAATTGTTTCCATGAATTCTATACATTCACAAAGATGCTCATCTCCTGTGATGATATCATGTCTGTTTTGTTAGCTTTCTCTTTACACTAGTTGTGATGGAGTACTCTAATGTATGTTTTAGACCCAACCCCATGAATATAGTCTAAAAGAAAGCATTAATTGCTCAACTCTCTATTAAGGCAGGGTAATTGCCTGCACCTATAAGCCAAATGGTCTTTCCCCTTTCCTCATTAAAAAACATGGTTTCAGAAACTTAGCTAGCAAGTATATTCTAAAAAACAGAGATAGTTCTGCCATGCCTTTTCAATAGTTTCATTTTCCTTTGTGTCTCTAACTCAAAGACCATCAGCAACCTAAAAGGCTCTGAGTCCAGTAACAAACACTGGCCATGTAATGACTGGAGTGACACTTTTTTTTCCACATACAGAGACCACTGAAAACATACACATATATACACACATATGCATAATAAGGTATCATTCATTTACAATATTTTAAGAGCTCTAATATTTCTATTTATCAAATATTGATGTGCATATTATCAGAACTGTTTACAGTCTCAAAAATCAAGGTAACAGATAAGATGTCCCAACTCTTCCTTCTTCTAGTATACGGACTCTCTCAAAGTTCTCCCAGATCAAAACTCAAAATATCTAATTGGAGAATGACTAAACAAGTTGTAGCATATGAATATAATGGAATATTATTGTTCTATAAAAATGTGAATTTCAAAAAATCCTTGAAAGATTTACATGAACGGATGTTGAGTGATGGGAACAGAACCAAGAGAACATTGTATATAGTAAAAGCAACATTTTGTGATGATCAGTTAGGATAGTTACAAAATACTTAGCTCAATACAGTTATCTAAGACAATTCCAAAAGACATTTGATGGAAAATGCCATTCATATACAGAGAAAGAATTAAGGAGTCTGAATGCAAATTGAAGAATGCTATTTTTACATTTTAAAATTTGTTTTTCTTTTATGTTTTGATCCTTCTTTCAAAATGTGACTGAGATGCAAATATGTTTAACATGATTGCACATGTATCAGATTGCTTGCTATCCTAAGGAGAGGGAAAGGGAGAGAGAAAAATTTAGAAGTCAAAATCTTATAAAAAGGAATGTTGAGGGACAGCTAGGTGGCTCAGTGGATAGAGCACCAGCCCTGAAGTCAGGAGGACCTGAGTTCAAATGTTGTCTGAGACACTTAACTCTTCTAGCTGTGTGACCCTGGGCAAGTCACTTAATCCCAATTGCCCCAGGGGAAAAAAAAGGAATGTTGAAAACTATCTTTAAATGAAATTGGAAAAACAAATACTATTAAGTGCACAAAAATCTTGAAAAAAATTCAAGGTATATATTTATTAAACACTTAGCCTAGGTTGGGTCCATAGTACCTAGCTAGAATAAGTACCCATGTCTCTAATTCAATAGGTAAAGAACAATTCTGGTAATCTGGAGTTCAATCAGTTTGTATTCTAGTCCAGACCAAGTTTATCATACTGGATACCCCAGTAAGTATGGACTCTGACTAGTCCTCAACTCCTACACCATATACCATTGCCTTCTCCTTTGCTCTGGTCTATCATGAAGAGGTTGTCTTTGTCTTAGCCACTTGCACTCTTATACCCTCCAGTCTTCATGAAGTCTCCTTTCAGATCGTGTCTCAAATTCTCTCATCTTCAGCTCTTCTTATTCAATGGCTCTTCCCCTGCTGCCAACAAACACGTCTAAGTCTTTTTGAACCTAAAAACAAACAAAACAAAAAAGTGTTCACAAGTTACCACCTTTGCTATGAGCTCATAGTGGCTGAAATGGGTCTTAAAGTGATAGATTCAAACCCTCCTATCTATATATAAAGAATTCCCTCTCAGAAAAGTGAATTGATTCACTTAAAGTCATAGAGATAGTGATAGTAACAGAATTTGAACCCTTTCTCATTTAATAGGTTTTCCACTCTCTGATAGGGTTTTTTTTTTAATTTTATGAACCAAAAACGAGAGCAAAGTCTCACAAAAGATATCCTTTTTTACAAAGACTTGTTAGAAATACATTTGTCTTGGTACCAGGTTTCCTGAGAAAATCTAGAAAATATGGCCATTTCAATGATGTCTCAAGCACTCCAAATCCAGGTTTAATCACAGTAATTGATAAGGAGAGAAACGATTCAGAAGAAACTACTGCCCTCTCGTACACATAGAAAATAGCTGAGAACAGAAATTAATCTTTTTTCATATTTGGACAAAAAGCCCTCGGTAACAATCCCATAAGTGGTGATCCAAAACCTGAAAACAACATAATAGCTATCACCACCACCACCACCACCACCAACACCATCAACACCATCACCATCTCCTCCTCCTCCTCCTCCTCTTCTTCCTCTTCTTCCTCCTCCTCCTCTTCCTCCTCCTCCTCCTCCTCTTCTTCTTCTTCTTCTTTCTTCTTCTTCTTCTTTCTTCTTCTTCTTCCTTCTTCTTCTTCTTCTTCCTTCTTCTTCTTCTTCTTCTTCCTTCTTCTTCTTCTTTTTCTTCCTTCTTCTTCCTTCTTCTTCCTTCTTCTTCTTCTTCTTCCTTCTTCTTCCTTCTTCTTCCTTCTTCTTCTTTCTTCTTCTTCTTCTTCTTCTTCTTCTTCTTCTTCTTCTTCTTCTTCTTCTTCTTCTTCTTCTTCTTCTTCTTCTTCTTCTTCTTCTTCTTCTTCTTCTTCTTCTTCTTCTTCTTCTTATCAATATAACATTTTAACAGCCTCTCTAGGCTAGAGAGGAAAAGGCAGAAAAAATATATAAAGAAAAGCCTCAATGGTTAAAATGCTGAGGGAAAAGAGTTAACCACAAATACATCCCAACTGACACATCCTTTACTCCCAGAATACATAGAAACTTTTATAAGGGCAATATTGTGAAATACAATGATATGCCAACATTCACACTTGAAAACATAACTTGGATCCATTTTCTCTCTTTAAAAATAAACCTGTTCTGCTCCACAAAAAAGAGCAGGACTAGAGGCAGGCTTACAGTCCCAAGATAACAGCAATAGTCCTTTATCCTGCTTAAATGGTCCAACAACATGCCATTTGAGCACACTGCTAGAGACTGAACTCGATTAATCTGGGTGCAAGCTATCAGCTTCCCCTTGCTTTCCTGGGATTCCTATATTATAACTTCTAAAATACTTCCTTTTAAGGTCCCTCCTCACTTTTTCTCTTCCATGAGAATGGGGTGTAGTCTAGCTTCCCAACATGTATCTGGGGCAATTGGCTCACAGCAGCAAGCACATGGACATTTTCCCACAACCCATTAACATGTATCCTGGTTACCAAATTATTTACAAACTCTCTCAAGGGAAACTGCATGGTGCAATGTAAAGAACACTGAATTTTTAGTCTTCTGGTTTCAGATGCTATCTTTGCACTTTGCTATTCTTTGGTGTGACCTTGGGCTAGGCACTTAGCTAGGGTCTAAGTTTCCTCATTTCTTAAATAAGAATAATCATTTCATCTGAATCAGATGATCTAAGAAGTCTTTTCCAGCTTGAAACTGCTGACCCTGGGATGATCTTTTCACTATTAGTTGGCTGCAATACCAGAAATTAGCTATTCTCTGGAACTAAAAACAAAAGCTTCTCACCTCCAATCTCCTACATCCAGAGCTCTTGTTCTTGCTTTGAAGGTCTAAACACTGGTGTCTTAGTGCTTTCAGGATATGGTTAGAAAGAGAGCTAATTGCTGGCCTCTAACATGTTCTTATTATTGATCATGTCTTTACAACTTCCCCATCAGGGCAGATATTTAAATTTAAGTAATTTACCCTTTAGGAATGTCTCACTCTTAGTGGCACCCCTTCATAATCCGGCCCCTTCCTACCTCTCCAGATTTCTTACACATTACTCCACTCTACATAGTCTATGATCTAGTAACACTTACTTTCTGGTCTTCCCTCAGGATAATCTTTTTTTTTTTAAAGTATCTTTTTTTTTTCCAATTCCATGCAAAGATAATTTTTAACATTCATTTTTTAAAAATTCTGAGTTCCAAATTTTTCTCCCTCCTTCCCTTTCTTCTCTTTAAAATGATAAGCTATTATGTTTTATATATATATATATATATATATATATAATATCAATGTCTATTTCTCTCTATATATGTGTATATATATATGCAACCATGTAAAATATTTGCATATTAATCATGATATTAAAGAAACCAGCCAAAAGGGGGAAAAACATGAAAAAATAAATTAAAAACAGTATACTTTGATTAGCATTTGGACTACATCAGTTCTTTTCTGGATATGGATAGCATTTTCCATCATGTGTCCTTTGGAATTAAGAAAATTTCTTGACTGGGAATTTCACTGATTGTCCTCCATGCCTAGAAAGCTCTTCCTCCTCTCTTCCCAAATTCCTTCAAGTCTTGGCTAAAAACTCACCTTCCTTTCCCAGTTATCCCTAAAGCTATTGTCTTTCTTAGGAGATTATCTCCAATTTTTTGTTTGTTTATTTGTTTTGTGTCTATCCTCAACTGGGCTCTCACTGGTATGTTTTATTTATGATCAGTTGCTTTTCTTTTAAAGGTCCTCATATAGCCATTTGCAAACTTTCTCCTTTCTAAATCCTCCTCTCCAACTAAAACCAGCATTCTCTCAACCAATGACCTTGCCTTCTACTTCTCTAAGAAAATTGTAGCCCAAATGCCCTAAGTTTTCTCATTTCCCTTTATTTATACATCATAATCTTTCTACTTCTGCACTCATCCCTTCTTCCTTTTCTTTCTTCTCAGCGGACTCAGTAGAATTTCAGTCTTCTTTGCTGATTCATTGATATGCTCTATCTCACAAAGTGTAAGTGAGCCTCAGAAGCATTACTGTCCTAGCCCCTTTCTCTCCATACACTCTCTCTGTGAGTAACATTATCTATTCTTCTGGGTTATATTCACTACTTTTATTCATCTGACTCATATTTCTATAAGACATATCCAAATATACTATTTTCTTTATACCCTAGTGCCATGTTTCCCACAATCTGTTAGACTTCACTTGTTTGTACCACCAACACTTGAAATTTAATATAACCCAAGCTATTTATTATCTTTTCTCCTCTACACATACCTAATGTCTTTTGATGACTTCACCGCCATCCTCCAAGTCACCAAGCTAAATACCTCAGATTCATCCTACCTTGTCTTTCACATCATTACCATGACTCATCAATTCTATCACAGCTCTTTCAGATGTGTTCTTTCTACTCACTCTTACTAATCACCACTCACCTAAATCCTAATATCCTTCCCTAAAAACATCCTCCTATTTGTGTGAGTATTCATAGGAGTGTCTCCTATGAAAGAATATAAACTCTTGAGGGAAAGGACTGCTTCATCTTTGTCTTTGTGTCTTTGCAGTTTCTTGCACAACTAATAAATGCTTGTGGCTGATAGATTATTATACTATCTTGTTATTCTTCCTTTTTTATTCCTCTCATTCTATAATGTAACTTTTAAGTAAATTCTAAAATAATCTTTGTAAGATATATGCTTGAAAATGTCTTTTTATTGCAAAACCTTTGATGACTAGGTAGGAATTTTTTTCCCCTGAGGCTGGGATTAAGTGACTTGCCCAAGGTCACACAGCTAGGAAGTGTTAAGAAGGTAGGAATTTTTAATCTTTTTTTTTTTTTTTAACTTTTCTTATTTTTTTTTTAATCCTGTAGGATAAAAGACATACTCTCCAGCCTTTCATTTAGGTGAGTTTACAATCTAGATATTCACTCACCATTTCTTTGATAACACAGACCAGAGTTTTTAAAAGAATATAATTCAATAATCTTTCAGGAGGGAAATGGATATTTAATGAAATAGAGGACTTTCAAGCATTCCTAATGAAGAGACCACAGCTTAATGGAAAATTTGACAGCACAAGTCTCAAGAGAAGAATAAAAACAGAACATGAAAGAGTAATTATAAGAGTCTCCATAAAGTTTTACATAAACTGTTTACATTCCTGTATAGGAACTAATTCCTAAGAATGTTATCATTAGTAGGGTAATTAAAGGGAGTTTATATAGAAAGGAGATATGAATCAATTTTGTTGGAATGATTTGAAAAAAATTAAATGTGAGAAAGAGGGATTCACTGGGAAAAGAGGGAAAGGAGAAGTAGAATGAAAAAAGTGTCTCACATAAAAGCTGCACAAAGAAGAATTTTACAGTGGATGGAAAATGGTGGGAGTGGACAATACTTGAAACTTACTGTCATTAGAATTAGTTAAAAGAGGGAAAATATATATACTATGTTGTGTATATATACATATATTATATGTGTATATATGTAAATGTAGTTATATAAAATATAACTTAATAGAGAAAAATAGAGTAAGGGGATAAGAAAAAGAGAGGAATGACAAAAGGAAAAACAGATTATAGGAAGCAGTAGTTAAAAGCAAAATAGACTTTTGAGGAGGGAAAGAATAAAAAGAAAGAGAAGAAGAAACAAGAAAATGGGATTGAAGGAAATATAGTAAGTAATTATAATTATAAATATAAATGGGATGAGCTCATCCATAAAATGGAAACAGATAGGATAATATATTAAAAGAGAAAGAGAGAGAGACAGAGACAGAAACAGTGATATGTGTGTATATAAGAAATAAAAAATAAACTCTTTTTGTAGTAGCAAAAAAAAAAAGGAAATTGAAGAAATTGAAGAGATGTCCATCAATTGGTGGTAAATGGCTAAACAAGTTGTGATACATGATTGTAATGAAGTACTATTGTTCTATGGGAAATGCCTAGGTTAATGATTTCAGAAAAACATTCTGAGACCAAATCAACTGATGGAAAGTGTGAAAAACTGAGAGATCATTGACAACAAAGTTGTAATGATCAATTGTGAAAGATTTAACTACACTGATCAATGATCAAAGACAATTCCAAAGGACTGATGATGAAAATAGTCCTATCCAATTACATATTTGATGAGAATTGATGAACTTTGAATACAAAGTAAAGTATATTTTCTCATTTTTTCTTTTTTTGCTTTTCAAAAAAAATGTAGCTAACAAGGAAATACATTTTAAATGCTTTCACATATAATTAATATCCTATCACTTACCTTATCTCAGTGAATGGGGGAGAATATAGGAGAGAAGAAGAGAAAATTTAAGAAAAGAATGTTTAAAATAAGTTTTAAATTTTTTAAAGAATCAAATTCGAGTTTACTGAGGTACAATTTGTAGATTTCTTTTTCCTTTTATGAAAAGTGGAAGATTTGATCTTGTTCATTCTTATAGTATCTTTCCCATTTCTCCATGGTTCTTCAAATATCACTCCTCATTGACAATTCCTCATGGATCATTAGAAAGATAAGAATAATGTTTGTCTGGATAGGTGGTAGCCACAGGAGTCAGGGGCTATCAAGAGAATCTCTTGCATTCTAGAGAGGATGAGTGACTATTGGAAAGAAGACTGACACAAGCTTGGGTGTTGGACACATTGCCCAGAATGGAAACCAGTTTAGGCTATTTTTTCCTTTAAAAGATTGAAACTGTATTTGAGTTATAATTAGTTTAAGAAATTCAGGCTCAGTTTTCAATGTAGCTTCTTGGTCTGCCATTTACAACAAGTCACATTGAGCTCCAGTTGGCCTTCTGATGTTTGACCTGTAGATATCCATTTAGAAGTAGGAGAGTTGCACTCAGATAAATTATAAAGTTCTCTCTGAATATTCCTCCCTTGCTATAATTGCATTTATCTCATTTAGTTAATAGTCATTTCTTCTATAAGTATTTTCATTTAGCTCTAATAGCAAACCTAAAGTATCAAAAGTTGTCCTGAGTCACATATTGCCTGAAACACTATCCAGTCAAGCCCCCCCCTCCCAATGGCATCTATTCCATGGAATCATGGTAACTTGATGAAGCAATGTCTCTAATGCCATCTAGTTTCCTGATCCCCTGATTTGAAAATTATATCTTAGAACTCTTATAGCACTTTTCTTCTTATCCATTTATATAATTTTTTTAAAATTTTATACTTTGGAACTTTGCGTGTACTATGTATGATATTTACTAGATTGAGAACTCTTGGATAGGCAAAGATAAAATCTTATTTTTGTTTATATGATTCTTTGAATATGACAAATACTTAATAAATATTTCCTAATGTGGTATTTTATAGATTCTTAGATTTCTTGATATAGATTATTTTTAAAAACAATTTGTTAGAATCATTCACTGACTTCTATTGAAGAATCCCAGATTCATGAAATAAAGCATCTTATATGACATTATTCAGTCCTAAGAAATAATTGCCAATACACCCCAACCATCAACCATCATTAAAACAACAAAAATGACACCAGCATTAGGAATCTAACTAAATCTTGAGATATTTAAAAATTGAGTAAAATTCAATACTAAATTTAATAAGGATAAGTGTTTTATACTTGTGTTAAAAATTAATTTCACAAATACAAAGTAGAGGAAATGTGACTGCTGTTGAGTTGGTTTTTAGTTATGTTTGATTCTTTGTAACTCCATTTAAGGTTTTCTTGACACAGATATTGGAATAGTTTGCCATGTCCTTTTTCAGATCATTTTACACAAGGAAACTGATTTTAAATGATTTTGCCCAGGGTCACAAAGCTAGTAAGCATTTGAGGCCAGATTTGAATTCAGGAAGAGGAGTTTTTCTGACTCTAGACGCAACACTCTGCTCATTACATCAACATGACTAGTAAGCAGTTAATCTGGGGAAAAAAAATAAAGCTCTATGGTGCTTAGTGTATAGTGAGCTGGAGGCAATAGAGTAACAGGGAAACCAAGACAGCCAAAAGTAGGATTCAGTATAGAAAGAAAGTAGTCTTGCTGACCTCTGCTCTGGTTAAACCATATCTACAGTAGTGTATTTAATTCTGAGCACTACATTTTAGGAAGGATTTTAATAACTGGGAAGGCTCCAGACTAGGCAAAGAGCTTTGAGTCTCTAACAGTGGGTAAAAGTTGCAAAGAGCTAAGTTTAGTCTTGATGAAAGGGAAAACCTTATTTAAAAGTAGAGCAAGACAAAGGGCAATCTCCTGTCTTAAGAAGTCACTCTTAAGAAGTCACAGATTCCCTACACTGGGGATCTTTAAGCCAAAACTTAATGACCATTTGTCTTCTTCATAGTAGAAGAGACTTTTTTTAGTTGTCAGCCTCTCATGTTCCTTTCAACTCTGCAATTCTCTGATTCCTCTTTACTAAAACATAAAATTATTCACTATCATGTTGGCAAGGAGACTAAACAACATAATTGGATAATATATTCGTTACTACCAAAGTATATTTATCATAAATAGACATATGGCATATAATGTAAGTCTTTTAAATATAACAGGTTATTGTAAATAGAGCAGATTGCCAATGCTAACATGTCATTATGCTCATAAAAGACTTTATTTGCCTGGAAGGAACATGTCTTCTAAATCTGTTTGGGGGAGGGAGGGGACTCAATTTGAAAAAGTTTCTCCTGGTTAATTAATGCTTTGTAAGAAGAACCTCAGACAAACACAAAGTAAACAATTAGAGATTTCAGACCTTTTTTTTTTTATCAAGTTAGAAACAAGACAAAGTTTCCCTCTTCCATTCCTTTCCATTTCATCAGTTGATACATAATTGTTGCTTAATTTGGGAAAAAATGATTCCAAAGTAACAAAAATCAATTTACCTGCATAAAAGTCATACATCATTAATCTACTTGCATGTAATGCTACAATTTATTTACCCAACTCATCAAAAGATGCTTACAGACATTTTGGCTACTTACCAGAAAATATCAGACATCAAAATGAGCTACTCCAAATCTAAACCCTCCAGCCTGTAACTGATACTTCTCGGAACTTCCAGTTTTATCTACTACTGGCACTATGCCATGTACAACATACTCTATCTTACCTGGAATATGCACTATCTCATAGTTTATGAATTGTTTTGATTTGCTGAAGTCATTTCTTCACCTGGTTTGTTGATATTGTTCTCATCTTCCAAGATCCACCTCGAATGTTACATTTGTCATGAAAATTTCCCTGATTTCTCAGCCAGAAATTATATTTCCTTCAATAAACTCTGTCTAATGGGGATGATTAAACAATACCCCTCCCCATATTCACTCCCATTTATTGGCTTATAGGCTGCTTCTTATGGGTCATGTGGCGGATACAGCTGAAATGTTCCATTGAGATGATACAGCAATCTCTAGTCCTGTGATGGCAGCAGGGGGAAGAGAATACATCAAAGAGAATTGGCTACGGAGCCAGGAATAGTCACCTATTGAATAGAATGTAAAAGAAATGCCACTTTCTAGAAGCAGAACTCAGAATATAAGGAGTGAAGTAAAGAATAAGAAGGCTAGAAAAGTGGCCAAGGGTCAGGTTGTGATGAACTTTTAATGTGAAAAAGAAGTTTATATTTCATCTTCTGATAATGGGAGACACTTCTGATTAAGCAGAAAGGTGACATAATCAGACCTACATTTTAGAGCAGGTACTTTGACAGCCATAGTTCTTGCTATAGTCCATTGAAGGGGTGGTGAGAGGCTAAACTATTGTTGTTATTATTGTTGATCCTTCATACTCATAACATCATGAGTATGTTATTTTAAATTGTGCATGAATTGGATTTATGTAAGGCAAGACTATACAAAGTCATCAGCCTCACTCTCTCTTCTGGAGTCATCAAAGTTCGGTGGTAAAAGAAAGATTAAAAAGACTGGTGATGGCCCAGGATGCAAGGATCACTGTGTACTTAGAGAGGAAGCTAGAAATTACAGGATTTGATAACTGATTTTCTATGGAGAAAGCAAGAATAAGAATTAAAGTACGACACCAAAGACATAAATGAGATCATGGGACCCTTGGCAGCAGTAGGAAAATGAAATGAAATGAAAATTAATCATTTTATCATATGCTCAGACATCATCTACTACTCTTACATCTCATCTTGGAAATGGAAATTCTTTTGGAGCTGTCACAACACTTTGCTTACACCTTCATTAGGTATTCACTGGGTCCTACTTTGTGTTATAGAAATGTGCATATGTTGTGTCATTTTCCCTTTTCAGTTCTTTAGTGATCAAGGACCAATAATGTTTGTGTCACATCATGTGAGCAATGAGTTCTTGAAGCAAAAAAGATTTCATTCCAAGCACAATAGTTCTTTCTTAGAACCTTAGATGTCTTTCTTAAATTAATTACAAAAGACTTGAGTTCTAAATGTCACATATGTGGTAAAGAATTTAATGGGCATTGTAAAGGGTAGACTATGATATATAGTAAGAAAGGGTAGAAATAGTTTTACCTACATGCTGCTAATGTATATACTGCTAATAGAGCTGGGAAGTGTCTGTATTGCATATTTGGATTTTGCTGCTTTATTCTATGCTTGAATTCCATGCATATGAAAAAATTCAATGAAGTTGTTTTTATATTATCAGTTCACACTTAAAACTGCCTGACAGTTATAAAATTAGCATTTTTTAAACTGGTGTTTACTTTTGTTGGTTTTTTTCAGCTGCAGAGAAAAAGGGTTTTCAATCCTATGTACAAGACATAGAAGACTTTCCAGAGGTCACTGAAAACATTGATCAGGACAGTTTCAATTTAGCTCTGTGGAGAGAAGGCATGCCTCATAAGATATAGAATAGTTATAATGAAAATTTTGATGATAAAAATGTCTAATATTTATATAGTATTTTAAACTTTAAAAATATTTTATACTGTAATGGGGATGGATAAGTGCTCAAATCATTTCCTGATATTCTCTGAATGGTTATGATTTGAGTGACACTGTTGAAGCTTAGGGTTAGGTGTTTCAAAATGGCAATACTATGTGATGATGAAAAAATTTTCTAGTAGGCTATAGAGTGAGAACTTTTGGTTCAGGAATTGTTAATCCCAAATTGAGGAGACATAGAAAAAGGATAACATGACCTTTTGTTGCCCCTTCCCTTCGTGGCTGTAAACAAGGCAAAAAACCTGCTTTGGGCTGCCTCCCCACAATCAGGTCAATGAAGGGAGACTACTTCTACTGTAAAATAGGGTCATCAATAATATCTGCCTCCCAGAGTTGTCGTGAAGATCAAATGAAATAATTTTTGTGAAGTGCTTGCTTAGGACTGCTTGGCACATAGTGGGCCCTTAATAAATGCTTATTCTCTTATTTTATTCCTTATAACAATGGACATTGATATAGCACATTATGGTTTAAAGCACTTCATTCCACTAATTCTGTGGCCTAGATAGTCTCTACCTTTTTACCTTACTATGCCCATTTTTTTAATAGTTGAAGAAGTTGAAATGATCCTCGATTATACAACAAATGAATATCATGCATGGAAATCAAATTCAAAGATCAGATTATTTGTAAATAGGTATCAGTAAATATTTGCTGAATTGAGAAACTCAAGGAAGAAGCTATAGGACCTGAAAATGAATTTCAGATTATCAAGATAGCCAAATAAGAGCCAGATTAACAATCTTTATCTCCATTTCTTATTCACTAAAGATAAATTATCGAAGCTTGAAGGTCTCTAATGTACATTCTAGTGAGTCACAGAATCATAGAAACTCAAAGTGGAAAGAAAGATCCTTAGAGATCTAGTACAACCACTTTGTTTTGAATTTCATAGCTTTATTTATCGTGAACTCTTTAAAATGAATCAAGGAAACAAATAGTTTGTTGCAAAGATGGCATCTGACAATGGGTTTTGAATTTCTGGATCACAATTTAAAATAATGGAATCAGGGACATGTTGACAAGAAATGGAGTACACCTAATAAGTGCTATTAAAATAAGCTACATTTTAAGTGGTCAAAGGTTATAAACAATTCTTGAATGAAGAATTTCAAACTATTAACAAATATATGAATGTATTCATTGTTTTTATTGGAATGCTTTTTCTCCCTTCTCTTCTAAAAATATTGTTATTAAAGTTGATTTGGTGGCTAAGTAGAGACAAGGAATCTATTTAGAAATCATTTTAAAAAGATATGAATTTTTTAAAAGGGTTGGCCTGAATAGCTTAAAATGTAATAAGTGTTCAAAACTGAAAAGAACAGAAAAAAAAAGAACTGTCTACTTTCTGAAGTCTAAAGCTTCTAGCTTCTACATTACATGGTATATAGTATAGAATACACTATAGGAAAATTATCAGTAAAGAAGTCCAAAAACTAAAGAACAAATAGAAGAAATAACTTTATTCTTTTGCCTCTGATATACAAATGAATATCAAATAGGTATTGAGCAATGTGAATCAGAATTTGTAATTTGACATTATTGGGATTACTGAGATTTGATGGGTTGAGATGTAGGATTGAAATGGTAAAATAGGAGTGGATGTGGGATAATAGAGAAGAGCATGTTGTGGGATAAAATTTTATGGGAGAATATAACAACTATAAGGTGTTCATTGATAGCAGTCAGTGAAAATCAACACAAACAGAAATAGAAGACATTCTATGTAGGAGGGATCAACTAGATGGTAGAAAATAGATACTATACTCTTCTCTCCCCTCCATTAAAATGTAAGTTCCTTGAGACAGAGCCTCTCTTAAATTTCTGTGTGTGTTTCTAGTCCTTATAAAGATGTTTTGACATATTAAACAGTTAGTAAATATTTCATTCACTTATGCATAAGGAATCTTAGAAATCGAATCCAAGGTTTTCAGTTTATTAATTCTGGAAATCTTAAATTTTTCAGAGATAAAAATCACAGCATTGTGACTTAGTGGATAAAGAACTGATACTTGCCATCAGAAGGAAATAGCAAACCACTCCAGTATCTCTACTAAGAAAACCCCAAATGAGGTCAAGAATAGTTGGATACAATAGAGAAATGACTGATCAACACTTGTAGTCAGGAAGATTTGAGTTCCAGTACTGACTTTAATACATACTCTGGAGATTCTGGGCAAATTTATTAACCTTTCAGTGCTTTGTGCTTTGAGACTGAAACTCTTTGACTCTCTCTCTCTCTCTCTCTCTCTCTCTCTCTCTCTCTCTCTCTCTCTCTCTCTCTCTCTGTGTGTGTGTGTGTGTGTGTGTGTGTGTGTGTGTGTGTGTGTGTGTGTGTGTTGGAGGCAGTGTTGAGGGCCCAGGGTCACATTACCAGTATCTGAAGCCAAATTTGAATTTGTATTCTCCTGACTTCTGGGTCAGTGCTCTATTCACTGTGCCACTAGCTGTCCTTCTAAGATTATGTGTTGCAGAGAAAGTGCCTACCTGTATTAGTTGAGGAAATGTCTTCACTTGAGTGCTTCCTCTACCAATTAAATCACAGATTTAGGTGAAATAGGAGATGCTTTGTCTCAATTGCTATCTACCCTTAATCACTAAATAAATGTAACCTCTGTCAAACTGAAGCCTGTTGAAGATCTTACTTAAAAAGACCAAGGTCCCCCATTTCATCCAGGCTCATCTCTAGGCATCCTGTGCTATATCTTGCCACTGAACCCAGATGGACCCAGAGGAGAAAGTGATGCAGGAGACCTTGCCCAGCCCTCCCTCACTGAAATCCAGTTCACTTGCATGTCATGGTATCCCCTCCCTGATGTCACAGACTTTTTGAGAAGGACAAACAAACAACAGATCACAGATCCATAGAGGTTCACATCGTCACAGAATTGTAAAAATTACAAAGTGTTTTATATACATTTTCCTGACCTTTATAACTACTAGAAATCTTTTCTCTGTATGTGTGTGTGTGTGTCTCTCTCTGTTTCTGTGTGTCTCCTTTCCTCTCTCTTCTCTCTCTCTCTCTCTCTCTCTCTCTCTCTCTCTCTCTCTCTCTCTCTCTCTCTCTCTCTCTCTCTCTTTTTCTCCTCTTTCTCCCATCTTCTCTCTCTCCCTGTCATTAAAGTAGAGAAATTAATAATTCCTTCACCTGCTTTTATGTTAATTTTATCCTTCAAAAGGTTGAAACGAACAGTGAAGGACATTAATACTCATCAATGAGGAAATTCATATGGGAGAGATCATCTTAGAATCCATCTTAGAATTTGTGACAGAAAAGTAGAAGAAATACAAGCAGAGTGTTGCATGGATTACAGATTTCAAGAGAGAAGATTTCAAATTGATCAAGGAAAGGATAGGTCAGTTCCCATAGACTAAAATTTTATAAGGGAGGCCATCCAAGAAAGGATAAAAAACATTCAAAAATGAATTGTTGAAGGCAGAAAAAGGAAATTAAAATGGAGCAAGATGAGTTGTTTAAGGAAATCTATAGGAATGCAAAGGGAATTAATTGAGCAATTTATGTGTGTGTGTGTATTTTTTAAAACATGAAAAGAAAATAGAAGGAGGACAAAAAATGGAAGATGAAAATAAAAGCGAAAGTAAGGTATGCTTTTGGAAGACTATTGTCAAAAGCACTAAGCTTAAAATGTGCTGAGATTGTCAATGAATAATAAAGCCAACATAAGTGTTTTTTGTAAACCTTGTTGAGTAAAGGAGGAAGTACAAAAAAGCAACACAATTACTGCTCTAAGTGTGTGATTCAGTATTGACAGATGAAGGAAAAGAAAGCAGAATAATCAAAATTTTATTTCATTCTTTTTTTTTCGCCAAGCATAATGCTTTTTGACTCAAAGGGACAAAAGAAAAATAGTTGTGGTAGAGTTGAAATCCAAGATAAATGGAGAGACAGGAAGAGAGCACCTAACTTGCTTTAATGAGTTCAAATCATTAGGCTCAGGTGAAGTGTCCCATGCTACTAAAACAACTGGTAAATGTTACTGCCCAGACACTAAAAGTTTTCTTTGAAATATCATGGAGAAAGACTGGCAATGAGCAAATGGTGTCACAATTTTCAAAAAAGCAAAGAGAGAATCTGCCAACTCTAGGTAATACTGAGCTTGAGTTCAATTCCTGACAAAATTCTAGAACACATTAATAAAGGGATGGCTAGTAAACATCTCTGGAAAAGAAAGTGGTGATCATGAAGAGCTACACATTCTCTCTGAAGATTCTGGGCATCTATTAACCTTTCAGTTCTTTGTGCTTTATGGAACTCTTTGAGTTTCTCTCTGTGTGTCTCTGTCTCTGCGTGTGTATGTGTATGTGTGTGTGTGAATGTATTGGAGGCAGAGTTGAGGACTTGTCCAGGGCCACACAACCTGTGTCTGAGACCAAATTTGAATTCAGATTTAAAATTTGAAATCTGAAGAACAGATCGGGCCAAAATAACTCTGCTTTCTTTTTTGGATATTAGTTATTAGACTGATAGGTCAGAAGAATCTTATAAATATGTTTTGCTTAACTTTTAGGTAAACATTTGATGAAAATTTTCATGCAATTCTCATGAATAGATATGACTAGATGATAAATAGACTGGTTCAGAATCAGTTAAACAGCTAAATCCAATAATTAATTTAAAAATGGCATTATGTGGAATGGGAAGGAGTATTCTCAAGGATCTACTTAGTCCTGTTCTATTTGACATTGTAATCAATGATTTGGATTAAGATAAAAATGGCATACTTAATAAGTTTTAATATGAGATAATACCAGGAAGAAAAGTTAAAGTGTTAGATTACAGTGAGGCTTCACAATGGTCTTGGTGACCAAGAATGTTGTGAGCAATCTAATTAGGTGGATTATGATCATAGACTTAGAGCTGGAAGAGACCTCTTCTTTTTATCTGGAACCTGCAGCCAGAATTCTGGGTTAACACGGACAAGATCTGACCTTGGAGGCTACTCCCATTCTGAGTCACTATTTTTTTCTCTCTCATCTTGGCCTACTAAGAGTTCTCCAAGAAATCTCAGAATACAACTAACAGTAACAAGATTGCCCCAGTTCTGTAGAAATGTTCAAGTTAACACAGAAAGTGGGCAATTCATTTTATCTCACAGAAGATACAGAAAATGTTAAAACGTCCTAAACAGATGCAAAAAGCATAAAAGACCCCAAACAGCCTATCAGTTAGCAATATAATCTCTCCATTTCAATGAATCTCATTCATTTTTAACAGGTTTCTAAAACCCTTAAGACTTGGAACTACACCCTTGGTTGAAGTTCCCTAGAAGGAATATATAGTAGGAGATCTATCTTATCCAAATAACTTACTAAGATAGTGAAGGAAAAAGCCAAGTACCCTGTTTCATCCCTTCTTTTCCCACTTCCCATGGCTTTAGTTCCTTAATATTTGGCCCCTTATTGTTGACATATCTGTACAATACCTTTTCTCTCTCCAAGAGGGTTCAGTACTAAAAAAATTCTTCTCTCAACAAAGAATTACCAGACACTCAAACTTTCAGTTGCTCCTGAAGCTAGTGTTGCCCTGGAAACCTTTTTCTTTCAATAGATGACCAAACTTTTAGATTCCTTGAACTTGGGATGATCTGTGAAACAATCCAAAAGCTAGTATGGCAAAAGAATATCTCCCCCAGGACTCCTCTTGATTTCCAGAACTAGGAAACTGGGTTTCAGAAAGGCAAACAGAACAAAACATTGTTTGGGAACCCCCGGGTGTAGGCACATAGACAAGCACCTTGTGCCTCTCCAGAAAGTCTCAACCTTCCATCACTGTCCTAGCTACTGCTATCTTTTGAATGGAACAAAGTCTACTGTGGGGTCTCTATTCTGGAACTTGTGTTCATAAAATAGAAAAGAAAAATAAGGTGGCTAAGAACTCAGGAATCCTTCTCTAAGGCTTCATAGATGGGAAATATCAACTTATCATTACTGCCAAAAGGCAATCATAAATAGGGCTTGTAAGGGTGAGACAACACCAACTGCTATATATTCAGGATCTCTCCAGATAAAAAGTAATAAAAAGAAAAAGTCTGAAAGAACTCCATCATCTTCCTTTCATACATCAGCCCAAAAAGGTGGCTGCTCCCAAAGGAGTATATCTTCCCAAGAATACAAACCAATCAGTAGGCAGCCCCAGCTAGCAAAACCCATCCTTCCAGAGGTGCCAAAGGGTGGCTCCAAACCAAATTAGTCATCTTGGGGGCATCCCCAATCTATGAAATTTAATCATATATCTTAAGTCTTCTCAAAAAGGTGTTGATGGGCATGTCCATGCCTGCCATAAGGAGAAGCTTTCAAAAGTTTAAAACAAAGGTTTGCCACCCTATAAGCTCAACAAGTTGATCTGGGAACTCCCTTGATAACTCCCCTACACACAAATGAAGAAACTGAGGGCTACAAAGGTGGAGTTGCCTAAGTTCAAGCAGAGCTTGGCACTCAGAGTTGCAGTTCAAACTCAGGTCTTTTGATGGCATGTAACATTATAAACTAAGTTTAAAAAAAATCAGCTTTACCCACACACATTTAAAAGAGGTGAGGAAATGGGGCTAGAAAGCAGTTCATCAAAGACTTGGGAGTCTTCATGTGAAAGTTCAATATGAAACATGGGTGTGATAAGGCAACAATAGAGCTGATGCTGGCTGATATCCATTTAAGAGAAGCATCAAATGCAACACTAAAGGAAATAATGACTCTGCTCTTCTCTGCCCTAGGCAGACAACATATCAAGTATCTTCAGTCCTGAGTTCCATGGTTTAGAGAAAACACTAATAATCTAGAGAGTTTCCAGAAGGGAATAATCAACCTGAGGCCATCCTGCTGATTTTTCAGGATCAGTTGAAGGAACTGAGGAATACCAGACATGATAGTTACCTCTAAGGAGCTATTACACAAAAGAGCTATTAGCCAATCCTGCTAGATCCCTAGTGTAAAATAAAGCTTCTTAACAATTAGAGCATTCTAAAATGGAATGGACCATCTTCGGTGGTAGTGGATTCTCCTTGAAAAGGATGGGGATTATCTTTCCAGAGTGCTTGGAGTATATGACCTTCTGAGGGCATCTGAACTTTGTGGATTGCTGGCTTTGGAGTCAGAAAAACCTGGGTTTAAATCCTGCCTCAGATACATATTGGTTGTGTGACCCTGGACTAGTCACTTGAGCTTTTCTACCCTCATTTTCTTTGAGGAGTGTTGATATTTTGATGAGTTTTGAATATCCAGTAATGGCCAGGATTGCAACATTACAGATTTAGAGGCAGAAGAAGTAAATTTTGAAATCATGTATTCCAACCCCTTAATTTATAGGTGAGGAACCGTCAAGTAACCTAGGTTAAACAAATTATAAGTAACAGAGACGGGGTTTGAATTTAGATTCTCTACAAATCCAGCACTCATTCCATTGAGCCACATTGCCTCTCAATTATTACACAATAATGGTTCTCCTCATTTATTAGTAATTGAGAAGAACCATATAACCAGCAATGTTTTGTGGGCAAAAAAAAAAAAAAAAAAGTTCTATAAAAGTTCATTCAAGAGATGATGATGGAAGCAACTAGGTGGTACAGTGGATAGAGCACAGTCCCGAAATCAGGAGGACCTGAGTTCAAATGTGGCCTCAGACACTTAATACTTTCTAGCTTCCTAGTGTGACCTTGGGCAAGTCACTTAACCCCAGCCTCAGGAAAAAATTAAAAAAAATTTTTTTAAAGGACGATGACATTTGTTGTGCTTGTCACATAGTGAGGTTAAAGAATAACAGATTGATGCTCTACATATTGCATTGATACCCTTGTAAAGACCTAGAAGACCACTGCTTCCCATAAAAAAAAAATTATGGAAAGAACATGAATGGGATTCACAGTTGATGATGGAAGCCTTGTGATTTCCACTCTGCAAAGTGACTCTTACATCAAGTCCATTGAAGAACTGAAATTTAATTGTTGAATGAATGAATGAATGAATGAAAAGAAGTAGATGAAAAGAGTTCCACGTTTTTTGTTTTTTTTTTAAGGGAGAAACTAGAGAAAATCCAATGAGGTGATGGACTGTTCCTTGGAGCATCCAGCAGGTGGAAGCAAGATGTCAGGGGAAGGTCCATTACCGGCAGGAGAATGAAGTTGATATAATTATAAAAGAGAAAATCTACATCTCTGGCCCTCAGAGGACAGCTTCCCACGCACTAGTCTCTCCCATTCTCTTCATAACCTCTTCTTGATACTAGCTAGAGGTACTTTGCATCACCCTTATCTTTGCTGTGGGATGAAAACAGTTCCAAGAACTTGCTTAAGCCTCATCAGAGTCTGGGACTCAGGCCTTAGAACAGAAAGCCCTTCCCAGGTTTTCTTGCCCCATTTCAAGTATGGAGGGCGACAAAAGTACGTGCTCCACTCCGAAGCCAGGGGAAAAGAGAAAATAGACAGATTCGGCTCACGCAGCTCCCAGCCTCGTCCTTGGACCCTCTCCTTGCCCTCCATCCGCCTCAACGTTCTTTCAAAGCTGTCCTCAACTTTTTCAATTCTATTTGGCCCCAACTCATACCCAAGTCTTCTTGACCTCATATTCCAGCCCCCCACTCTGCAGGTTCATTCAGGATCTGGGTTAACTAAACGTAAAGAGAACTCCTAAATGGTAAGAAAGGGAAGAAGGGTTTGGAAACACCCTTTGTGGGACCTGACTTAGCCTGGACACGCACTTGTCACTTTTGCCCTAGTACGTCCGTCCACAAACCAGGGTGTCAGTCAGGATAAAGGGAAAGAGAGGGTCCACATTAGGATCCCCGCCCCTATCCCTCCAGGCCCTTCCAACAGACTGCTCCACCCATGCATTCCCGCAGGTCTGGAACGGGAGCCGGCAGGATTGTTGGGGCAGGAGCTGCCAACGTCCCTCCCACCTTCGCGCTTGGCATAATCCCCGAAGCCACTCCACGCCCCCTGCGTGCCACCCTCCTTGGAGTTCACGGCGCGGTGGAGGTTTGGGGCGGGGGGTGCGGAGCCGCGTTCTACACATCCTAGACTACGTCCCAGGTAGTGAGGAAGGGTCTACACGTAGCTCAGCCCCCCAGCCGGCGGTGGGGGAGAGGCAGCCGAGACTGGGAAGACCTGCTGCTACAGCCCTAGAGAGAGTGGAAAGCGGAGGAACAGGCGGAGAAGAAGCTGGTGAGAGGGCGGCACGGTGGGAGGGGTCGAAGAAGGGGCGGGGGCCGGACGACGCTCGGGAGGAGCGGGCGGCGGCTGCGGCGGCCGGACCTGGACCGGGGGGCTCGGACCGAGCTCAGCGGAAGGTGAGAAGGAGCTGTCCCGTCCCGAGCCTTCCGCTTCCCTCCTACCCTGGACCCACGCCTTGGAAAGCAGACTGCGCCGCCCCTCCCTCTGTGCCCGAGTAGAGCCCCGAACTCCTCGCGGCAGGCACGCCCGCCGTCACTGAGCTGATTGCGGGGGCTCGCGGGGGCCGAGGACTTGGGGAGAGGGAGCTCCGGCCCCAGAGCCCAGGGGGAGGGCTTGGGCCACGCCGAGGGAAGCCCCGCGCCCTGCTCTCCCGGGAGAGCTGCAGCTATCGGGAGGCTTGGGAACTCCGGCTGTCTCCCCCTGGGCGGAAAGGTGAGCCCTCGAAATGGGGAAGAGGGGACATTTAGGGGAAGGGACTGGAGGGTCGCAAAAGGCTGAGACTGACGACGGGCTGACTGCTCAGAAGGACATTGCCTGATTGTGGGCTGTCCAGCGTGGCCTCTGCAGGGTCCGAGGAAGTCCCCGGAACGGGAGGGAAAGGTCCGAAGTGAGAGCTGCCTTGAGTTTTGTCACCCAGGGACTTCCCTATGTGCCTCTTCTGGGGCTAGCCGAAGGGGCCAGGACCTGCCAAGTCTGACCCCTCCCCTTCCAACTTGCCAAGAGTGCAGAGCCTTCTTCCTGCATCTGCGCATCCCTGTCTAATTTGTGAGAACTCAGAAAGGGTGAGACTGATAACTTGTAACCAGATCCTCTTCCATCCTCCCATTCCTCTGATCCAGGACATCTACTGGAAGTGGAACTAAATGTGCAGGGGTGTGTGTGCGTGTAGGTATGTGTGTATGGGGGGGGGGGGTGACAAAGTAATAGTTATGTCTATTTTGCCCCTACCTCTTGCAATGTGTCTGTCCCGCCCTCAATCTGAGTCCTAGAGGTTGAATGGGGGAGACAGGACACTTCGTTTTTGCATCCCCGACACAACCTGAAAACTTAAGCTTCAGTCTTCTGCCATGTCCACACCCCAGCTCCACTCCCCTCTCTTCCTGGCTTGGCTCATCTCACTCCACTTTGGCAGCCCAACACCCTGGCACCTTGTGCCCGCCTTCCCCTGGGGGAGGTGGCAGGAGCCCAGCAGTGCAGTTCGTGTTGTAATGGCCGCGGCATTAGAGTGAGAAAGTCAGGGCTAAATCTGTTCCCACCCAATCGGTTCCACCCTTCAGAGGAAATTTGACTCAGTAGGAACTGAAGGAGTGGAGGGCTGCTTCTGAGACTGGGGGAGTACTGAGATGTGGGAGGAAGATTGAGATGGGGTGATATTGACGCCTTTGAGAGGATCATTTATATGCGTGGTGTTCTATTGTGGCCAAGTCAAGGTGGAGGGGTAGCCTCCCTCAGTACTTAAAGAAAATTTTGGCAGTGGAACTCCAATTCAGTGCTGAGGGAGAAACATGGCAAGTACCTATTATGTGTGAGGATTTTTTAATTTTAATTTTAATTTATTTATTTATTTTATGTGTGAGGATTAAAGGGAGATGGTGAGGGAGAAGAAAGCTAGACAAAAAATAAGGTCCTTCTTCTCCTGCCTAGAGCCTGATGTCATCAAGACAATCAGTAGGTAAACTGAGGAACAATGAGGTACACTAGAGCAGGAATGGGAGGAGGCAATAAAGCTGAAGGCTCCCTCTACTCATTCAATTCTCTCTCAGCTTGTTCTCCCTACTCAGGCTCCTCTGAGAACACAGGTTGACACAGATTGAAGAGTGGAAAAGGGTGTGGGAGATTGGCCCCTTGTGAAACTGCTATTCTGAGACATAAATTCAGATAATATAGTCAGAAATACATCCTAACATAACTATGTAGGGACCCCCTGTCATCTACCAACAGAACCACAGACTTTTCCACACATACATACACACACACCTCTGCCATTGCTCTCTATTGCATACACCCAATCTCATGCACAATCCCCTACAAGACATGTTTTTATACAACTTTGAATTTTCTCACAGTCATACACTATCCTAGACATTCATAGATTAGCTTACACCAGCTTTCGTTGACACACATTTACTGCCCCCAAACACTTACCCAAAACACTTTCCTATGCTGTCACACCCACATCCACACCCATTTAGTCAGTTAATGGTGATCTCAGCTGGAAGGGACTATATAGACACCTCACATCTCAAAAGTTGCTCCTATTTACTCCCTTATTCTGGGAGTAGGAGGTGCATATGTCTACAGATGCTGCTTGCTCTGGTGATGTTGTGTTAGAGACAGTCACTGCAGGAGAGGCTCAGAGCCTCAGTAAACAACATAGAACTGGGCTGTGCCCACCCAGTCTCTGCTCCTCACCCCCCCAACACACAAAAGAAAAATAAATCCATATTTCTTCATCCCCCACTCGATCGCCCAGTTAGGTTGTGTGTCTTACACACAGGTCATTTTGAATCTTCCTCATGGGTCAAAATGAGCTAAAATGAGCTGTTGAGGAGGAGCATGGAGTGAAGGAATTACAGGGAGGTTTGCCAAGGTGGAGATTAAAAGCTACAAGCTTACAGAGCTGCACTGATCAGGGATTATATAAGAATTTCCTGAGATTTTGACAGCTGCAAAGCAAGACTCAGGAATGGCTTTGTGGTGCTGACCCTCCCACTCTGATGCCAGTGATAACAGGTGGGAAGCCCTGCCCAGTTGTGGACCTAATCACAGATTTACTGTCCCCGTATTGTACCATTTGTTCCTTTTCTCTACTCTGTCCCTGCCCTGGCATACATTCTGGATCCCTATATTACAATCTAAGGGTGACAATCTATGGCTTGGGAGGTATGTCTCATGGGTTTCTTTAACATCTTTGACATTGGTTATATGCCCTGGATCATACCCTGACCTCTCTCTTCTTCCATTTTTTTCTTTGTGGTTTCCTGTGTCCTCTCTACTTAGGGAGATAGTGTGAAAGAAAACAGTATTATCAAGGTAACAATCTAGACTTCTTGGGAGAGAGCATTAGCAAATCCCAGGATGAAGGCTATTTATTGTGTTGTTTATTATTTCTATGATTACTATATTCTTAGTCATGTTCTTGGTGCCTCCAGCTTCTCCATCACAGCCCTCATCCTCGTTATGCAAAATGCCCAGAAATCTCAAAGCATGGAGAAAAGAAATATTTTAGTTGAAAATTTTGGAAAAAAAAACAAATTAGATGTAGTGCCTTTTAACATATCTTCTACAAATCTAACATAAATGTAATTTTAGGAACTTTAAAAACCATATTAATTTTAATTGGGTTATTCATAAAATTATCAGGTTTGCTGTCTTAAACATAGTTAATGTGGGCAGTAACTATACATTTAATATTGGAATCTACTTTTACATATTTTAATATATGTTATGTTAGGCTACAGGATGCTGAGCTTTAAGGAATGTGTCATCTTCTACCTTTTTTAAACAATTAATTTAGCATATTCTGCAATTTTAGATAAAAATAAAAGTAACATTTTTCTTAATAAAAAACAAAATGAAACATGTGAGCTCATTAGACTTGCTTTTACCTCAAAAAAAAAAAATCTCTATCTACTCAGTCTCATTTTCTATACCCCATCACTAACAGTCTTTTGTATTTCTTCCAACTCTCCGTTTTTTGTGTTTTTTTCCCTGGCTTTCTGAAAACTGAACATTTTCCTGGATTGAGACAAGCCCCTCTACTTCACAAATGAGTACATTTCTTGAACTGGTATAAATTCTTCCAAACATAAGCCAGTTTCTTTTACGGATCACAGAGGACTCTCAAACACTAAAGAAGCACAAGGAATCAGGAGCTTTTGTCCTGTAAGGGACTTGGCACTATCTTGTAGAAGTGATTTTGCTTGGCAGAATCCCAACTTGCATTCCTTGACCAAGCACCTAAGGACATTGTCTATTTTGCTCCAATGGAAAATATCTTTCCAACATCGAGTCATAGGTGGATTGCTTGTTTTGCAGCCTAGTTAAAGGCTTTGTCATCATGTAAATTTCTGTCTTTGAATGTTTGGATCAGGAGTTGTATGTAGTTGTGCTGATTAGCTGGTACCAAAAATCTTCTCCTTTCTTAAGGAAGACTTTTACTTTTTCTGTACCAATAAGTAGGACTCCATGTCAGATATCAAAATCCATTGATGTTTGATAAAGAATTGGCAAGGAATGTCTGACAACAAAGCACTGTGAATCAGATAGAGTGCTAGCCTTAGAACCTCACTGAGTCAAATATTCTTTCATTTCTGAGTATTTAAAACTCTTATTCTTTCTAATAGAGATCCTCTATGTTTTAATAAAGGATACTCTCCAAGAACAAAAAGTTGGTGTAGTAGGAAGGAAGGAATAATAAAATTGGAACCAGAAGACATGGATTCAAATCCTGAATCACTTGCTTAATCCCTATGTGACTGTGGACAAGTAACTTAAGTCAAATTTTCAACTTCCTTGATTTGTAAAATAAAGGGGATTGGTCTAGACTAGGAATTCACTTTTTGTATATCATGAACCCCCTTTGATTGCCTGGTGAAGGCAATTCAGCCCTTTTCAGAATAATAATTTTAAAGGTATAAAATAAAATATATAGGATCTCAACAGAAACCAGTTATATTGAAATATACATTTATCAAAATATTTTTCAGGAAACAACCATAGATCCCAGGCTAAAAACTTTTGGGTAAGATCATTTGTAT